>NC_056735.1:1428312998-1428437998 GCF_019279795.1 Protopterus annectens | reverse complement strand
TGACTTCAACTACCCAAACATTGACAGGGAAAACTACTCAAGCCCAAACACCCTCGCCCAATGGTTCCTTGAATTTATAAACTCTAACGCAATGGAACAACTGGTCACTACTCCCACAAGAGGGAACAACATATTGGACCTGGTCATCACCAACATGGGGACTCTATGTTCCATACCAGAGGTAAACCCCTCATTGGTAAGATCAGACCATAAACAAATTTCCCTGGACATCCATATCCCGTCCCCACCCCCAGTCAAGGAAATCACTGTAAAGAATTTCTCAAAAGCCAACTTTGCACTTCTCAAGACTGAGGTGGAATCCTTTAAAGCCCCTGGGCCAGAGGATAATACAGCCCAATCCGCAGAATCCTTTAAAAATGCATTCTATGAGCACCTGCAGGAATGCATGGATCGTGCTATCCCAAATAAAACCAAGACTCACTCCTCCAAAAACAGGAGACTGGTCTGGTGGACCCCGGCCATAAATAAGCTATACAACAGAAGGCGGAAGCTACTATATGACAGAGCAAAATCCCAAAAAGGGAAGGCATCTCTGATCAGTATTAGCAAGAAACTTTGATCCCTCATAAAATCATCAAAGGCCAGTTTCGAAAGAAAAATTGCCCTAGACACTAAAGATAATCACAAGGCCTTCTTTAGTTATGTCAGGAACATGGGCGGAAACTCCCAGATATCCTCTGAATTGTTGCATAACGGTACAAAATATACCGAACCTACAAACATAGCCAACATCCTGGCAGACAGATTCAGCGCAAACATCTCCCCCCCTTCCCCCCCCCCAAGGAGCAAACGCCTATCCCAACTGAATGTAACCTCCCTGACATCACAGATGCACAGGTGAAAGCTGCCCTCTCCAAAGCAAAAAACACAGCATCTATGGGACCGGACGGTGTCCCAGGCTGGGTCTTACACGAGCTCCAAGAAGAACTGAACCCTCACATTAAGTCACTGTTCAAACTTAGTCTTACTACAGGATATGTACCCAAAGAATGGCATACAGCTACAGTGGTCCCACTCCACAAAGGTGGTGCCACAACGGACCCCAGAAACTATCGCCCCATAAGCCTAACTAGTCTGGTCTGTAAAGCTATGGAGCATATTATCATGGAACTCATAAACAAAGACATTGGGTGCCTCCAGACACTGGACCCTACCCAATTCGGCTTTGTTAAGGGCAGATCTTGCCTCTTAAACCTAGTTGATTTCTTTGAAACAGTTACCAAAGCCATAGATGAGGGCAAGGTAATCCACACAGCCTACCTGGACCTCGCAAAAGCCTTTGACACAATACCCCACTCGGGCATCATAAATAAGCTTACCAGCTTAAATATCAACCCCTATATCACAAGATGGGTTGCAAACTGACTCAGAGATAGAACCCACATGGTCAGAATCGCAGGTGCCATGTCCAAATCCAAACCAGTTACAAGTGGCGTCCCACAGGGCTCAGTTCTGGGACCTCTCTTGTTCGGTATATACTTCTCTGAGGTTCAGGCTAACACGGGGGGATTATGGCTGACAACGTTTGCAGATAACTGCAAACTGGGGGCCATAATCAAATCTCCAGCTGACACAAGCATCCTCCAAAAGGGTCTCACAGAGATGGATGCTTGGTGCCAGAGCCACGGCCTCAAGCTAAATGTTAAAAAGTGCATTGTCATCCCCTTTGGGAAAAACAAGGTGTCCACAAATTACCACATAGGTGGTAATCCATTAAGTACGGAAGAAGTAATTAGAGATTTGGGGACCAACATAGATAGTAATTTCTCCTTTGATAATCATGTTGCCAAAGTGGTAAGAAAGACCTTCTATATAGCCCACCTTATCACGAAAGGGTTCACATCTAGATCAAGAGAGGTCAATGTGCCCCTCTACTCGTCACTCATCAGGCCCATAATTGAATACAATGCCCCTTTTGGGATGTACCTTACCAGATACCTGCAGCAACTGGAGAGAACCCAAAAGTACCTCACCAAGAGGATCATGGGCTACAAACAGATGTCCTATGCAGCTCGACTAAAGAAACTCCAGCTCTACTCAGTTGCTTACCACCTACTCAGAGGCAATCTATGCCTGACGTACAAAGCCATGTCAAACCCAGAATTAATGGACATGCCCCACCTCAAAAAATCCAAGTCCCTTAGAGCTACACGCTCCAGGGACCTAAACCTCAGCACAAAAATAAATAGGACATGCTGGAGGGACAGATTCATTTCCCAGAGGCTCCCCTCACTCTGGAATAGAATCCCAATTCATGTTAGACATAGCCCCTCGCTGACCCTCTTCAAGCGAAATCTGGACGCGTGGATGGGAAATCGCAAATTCACCCCTGGGATCTCTCTTGTGTCCCTGCTAGACAGTGGCACAGTAAACTAATCTTAAAAGGGTACCTTCTGTGACCTACTTTACAGAGGCACAGTAGGCTAATCTAATAGGTAGGTGGAAGCCAAATACACTCTGGCTAGGCTTATAAATGCCCTAGGGCAGATAGCCTAGTATCTACCTATGAACCTATGAACCTATAACCAATATGAATGAAAAATTGTGCTGTGATGTAATGTATAAATATTTAACTTCGGCATTTGACAGGGGTCTTACAAAAACACTTATCAGTAAATTAGAATAACTAGGTATTGATATACTCTTGATAAGATGGAAAGCTGCATGGCTTACAAATAGGACATGATAAATATCATACAGCATATGGACAAGTGAAATTCTTGGTTACAATCCCACAGGGCTCTGTCCTAGGCCCAAACCATACCTCTCAACTGTCTAGAGTTTCACAGAATGTCGACATTTTTTCCTCATATTTTTGGTCTATTTCTCCTAAAATTTGTGGTTTTCTGGCAATTCTCTGGCAAATCATTGAGGACTGAAGTCAGAAAATAATGGCAGACATTTGAGTTGCAGACTTCATATCCTTCAGAAAATTCATGCTAATGCAAAACCTATTATTCTATCAACTTTCTAAGTTTGTAAGAGCAATATTTAAAAAGTGTCCCTATTTTTGGGCCATTTTCCCCCATTATTTGAGGCTTTGTCCATTTTGCTCTAAGAAGTTGAGAGATATGGCCCATACTTGGGAATCGCCTAATCGGAGAAGATCTAATACGACAGTCCCTTTAGAAATGGCACAAGGCGTCGAGGTGGACGCAAACATAAGCACAGGAACAAAATCCAACTCCCTGGAGGGGTTGATTCAGAACCTCTTAACATAACTGATTGTGTTTATCAGAATGTTTTAAATCTAATGTAACATTGTCTCATGAACAGGAAGAACTTTTGAATAAAGGACTTGGTTTTGTACCCGAGTTTTTTTCTGATGAATACAATATTGTTACAGATGTTATTAGTTTCTGTCGCAATTTGAACCTAAAATTGTTTTTTTCTGACAGGGAGTCTCAAAGATCTAATGAATTCAGATTTCTCAAATCTGAATTTCAGCCAACGAAGTATAAACATGTATCTATTTCCATGCAATCAGTACTCAGGGATTTACATTTCCAACACAAGGAATTCAGCATACTTGGACATAATTTATCACCGCCTGAGATTACGGCCTTACAACAGTTACGTAACAACCACAATATTGTGATTCTACCAGCAGACAAGGGTGGAGCGGTAGTAGTTATGAATATGAGTTATTATCTCAATGAGGGTAGGTCACAATTATCTGACACAAGTTGTTACATGAATATGGCCATTGATCCTATTCCAGTATTCAAGAAGGAAATAAACTCCTTCTTGAATCTAGTTGAAGAAGAAGGTATCATTAGCAAGAGTAGTGTTCAACATCTTATGGTCAAAGATCCACAGAAACAAGTCATATATTTACTTCCCAAAATTCACAAATCGATTTCAAAACCTCCGGGCAGACCAATTGTCTCGGGTATTGGATCTTTGACAGAATCACTATCCATGTTCCTTACTCAGTACCTTAAACCTCTATTGACTTTTGTCAGGGCAAGATTGCAGGATACTACACAATTCTTACAGATTATTCAGGATACACAATTGGAGCCTAGTTGGCTCATGTGCTCACTAGATGTCAAAGCTTTGTATACCAGTATTCCACATTGGGCGGGTCTACAATACTGGTTAGACCTGTCTGCCCTATATTTCCCTGGGTTCAATACCTTGCTTATTTGCATGACTGAACATGTATTGAACAAAAATGTTTTTTTATTTCCAAGGGGAATGCTATTGGCAGCTCCAGGGCACGGCCATGGGAGCCTCTTTTGCTCCAATTTATGCGGATCTATTCATGGCTTTTTTCGAAGAATGCATGATATATGACCCACTACATAGCATCTATCTTGTGGAAATTGATATATGGCGCAGATATTTAGATGACTGCTGGATGGTGTGGTGAGCAGATGCTACATACCTTGAGGAATTTGTTGAATACCTCAATGGCAATATTTGGGGAATTGAGTTTACGGTTACATATAATTTACAAACCATCAATTTTTTGGATGTTACAGTCTCCAGAAATAGGGATCACACCCTAAATACCAAGACATACTGTAAATACCCCCAATATAACACTCTATTACATGCTTCTAGCATGCATCCACGCCACACCATCCGCAATATACCCAAGTCACAATTCATGCGTATTAAACGTATAAGTTCAACTCAACTAGACTATGAACGAGCCAGTTTAGATCTGTATCACAGATTTGTAGATAGAGGTTATAAACAACAGGATATTGCTAGGGCATGGGAATGGTCCACTAATATTGACAGGGATATATTATTACAATACAAAACACATGACAGCAATCCTTCAAAATCTACTATCAGGTTTGTCACCACCTATGGCAGAAATCACAATGCCATCAGAGGCATTATCAATACACATTGGGACATTCGTTTGGCTAATGACCAGCTCAGATCACTTTTGGGATCACAGTGTCATTTTACATACAGAAGAGGCAAAACATTAGGTTCTTTGTTTTCTCACTTTAAACACAAGGAAAGTGGGGGAGCCATACATAAACAAATGACTATGTCTGGGATGTATTGTTGGGCACATTCCCCTGTGGTCATTGTGGATCTTGCAAACAAGTTAGTAAATTCAAACAATTTACCAGCCAGAACACTAGTAGAGTGTATGAATGTAAAATCTTTGGAAATTGCAGCAGCAGCTGGGTGGTTTATTTGGCTACTTGCCAATGTTCGGCTTTTTATGTAGGCCAAACCTCCAGGTCACTCAGAACCCATATGAATGAACATAGAAGTGACATCAAAAATAAAAAAGAAACCAAGGACCTATACAGACATACATTAAAACATCAAAATGCTCAATTTACCTTTATGATCATTGACAAAATTATTGGTGACAGAAGCAACTCACAAGGATGGCATAGTATTCTCAACCACAAAGAAAAATATTGGATCATTACACTGGGGGTGTTATTTCCACCAGGATTGAATGACCATTTGTAATAATAATCTTTTATGAAGAGTCTATGTCGTACCTTACCTACAATGTTTATTAGGTAGCATTACTATGTTTAGCTTTGTTACAACCATGGAATATTATTTATTTAATATTTGTATTTTCACACCATTGTATTTCTTAATGGTTGATCTATAACCACTATTATAGTATGCTTCTTTATACCTATGGAGTATACAACTATTATTGTTGAACATTATGTACATTTATACTATTATGTGGTTTGTTATTTGGCATTTTGTTACACAACCTTTTGGCTTGTTTTTTGATATGTCAACATCTTCACTTTTTTATCATTCAACATAGTAGGAATTTGGTTTCTTTATATCCTTGGACTATTGAAACCTATACTATTTTTATTACATTCTCATGTTATTTCGGTACCAATATATATTTATTACATAATGTACATTTATCTATATCAAGTGAGTTGATATCTGTTTGCAACAGATTTCATTTTTATGATTCTTACTTGGATCCTGGTATTTCCATTATTTGCAATGGCATATTATTAGTCTCATGTTTATGCATAAGTTTATTACCAATGTGTATATATTCATGATCCTTGCTTAATTCTCTGATATTATTTTATGTGTATTCTTAAATATACATGATTATATATTACTATTAAGAAATGTTTTTCACTAACCCTTACTACAGCTATGTATAACTCTATTTTATCTTGTCACTTTATGTATATGTAATTAGCACTCAGGAGCGGGAACATACCATGTTTCCTATTGGTTGGGGATGCATATAAATATTTATGTGCTTTTTGGCTTTGTAACGTTGATTATCTTTCACTGATGAAGGCATTTTCTGCCGAAACTGGTTTGAACAATAAAGCTATGTATTTCGATTAGCTTGTTGGTGTGTTTTGGTTTTGAGAGCTCCGGTTCACACATATGCTGGCCAACAGTTGTTTCATTACTTAAAACCATACATCAGCATGCATATGTTGAAAATAGATACATTACCAACTGTAGCATGGTGTTCTATAACAATATAATAACCAATATGAATGAAAAATTGTGCTGTGATGTAATGTATAAATATTTAACTTCAGCATTTGACAGGGGTCTTACAAAAACACTTATCAGTAAATTAGAATAACTAGATATTGATGTACTCTTGATAAGATGGAAAGCTGCATGGCTTACAAATAGGACATGATAAGTATCATACAGCATATGGACAAGTGAAATTCTTGGTTACAATCCCACAGGGCTCTGTCCTAGGCCCATACCATACCTCTCAACTGTCCAGAGTTTCACAGAATGTCGACATTTTTTCCTCATATTTTTGGTCTATTTCTCCTAAAATTTGTGGTTTTCTGGCAATTCTCTGGCAAATCATTGAGGACTGAAGTCAGAAAATAATGGCAGACGTTTGAGTTGCAGACTTCATATCCTTCAGAAAATTCATGCTAATGCAAAACCTATTATTCTATCAACTTTCTAAGTTTGTAAGAGCAATATTTAAAGTGTCCCTATTTTTGGGCCATTTTCCCCCATTATTTGAGGCTTTGTCCATTTTGCTCTAAGAAGTTGAGAGATATGGCCCATACTTGTTTACATTGTATCTTTCAGATCTATGTTTTTCATCTGAGATATTCAGTCTACATGCAGATGGCTTGAAATTGGGTAAACTGGAACTTGACTAAATTGACCATTTGGGCACAGGAGGATAATATGCTGATAAATACATCGAAAACTAAACATATGAGATTTGGGAGACATGCACTGAAAAGCAATATTTAATACAGCACACACTGATTGAAACTACAGATTCATTTGTATACGGGTAGATCCACCTTTTCTAATCATATCAAGCAATTGGATAATGAATAGTTATAGAACTATAGTTTGTACAAAAAGACTTATAAAGTCTAGGAAATTAGAAATGATGAAGTTATTGTTTGTTAGTTATATTAGACTCAAGCTTGAGTATGGAATAACAATATGAAAACCTCACAAGCATGAGTAAACTGGAAAGAGTACAGGGGAAATACACCAAGGGCATCTGTGGATGTAAAAATGTAAGTTATTATGAAAGACTAAAATATTTGAACTTGTACAGTGTTTCATACACATATTTAAGAAGAGACCTTATTCATGGCATTTAGAGACAACTACCTCTGTTAATGTTAGGGGTAGGGAATCATCACACAGCCTGTGTACAACGTTCTATAGGAATGAGAAGTATACTAATTGGATGTATGTATAATGGACCCATGTTTCTATAATTACACAAATGTTGATGTCTTCAAGGTTAAGGAAGGCCTCAAGGTTTGTTGTTTAGGCTTCTGACATTCAGCAGTGCTATTCTGCTATTATTCAGATTGGAATTTACAATACTGGGATGTCCATTACATGAACTCTGCTTAAGAAAGGGACGAGGGTAGCAATATTTTTAGCCAATATGGGAAAACCAAGGGGTAAAAGATGCAGAGCATTCCTGGCAAAGCAGATGGGTCTACTGATCTTTTATCCCATGCAGACTACACTGGATCCCCCTGGAATTATGTCAATTTACTAGGCAATTACTGAAGTCAATTACTTTATTCTCAAATTTATGCATCACTCCTTGTGGTGGCAGACTGCTGCTCAAGGCAAAAGTTTTTCCCTCTTCTAAAACGAGCAGAAAGTTCAACAATGTTTCTCTGCATGTCTTCCAAGACGGAATGCCTAAAATCATTCACCCCCACATGGGCAACTACAAAGTCATAACTTTATCTGGGGAGGTGCAGAGACCTAAAGGCCCTATTAACATCCCTAATCCCTGCACCAGAGAGGCAGCTGTCACTCTGTCTTTAGCCAATCTAGTAAGTGTTGTGTGTTGTGTCTGTATGTCTTCCAACTTAGTCTCCAATGACTATGACATTTCTGGGTGTGCTGCATATGGGACCTTAAGGGTAGGTTTGCAGAACAGGTCACTTCCAAAAACAGCAAGTGTGGGTTAAGATGTGGCTGTGGTGTTGGTATTTATGTTATATGACTGAGGTGAGCTAGTAGTATATCATTAAGACCTAGAAGGTTTAGGCAATGATATCTTTACTACATCAATATATAAGTAAAGTTTTGGTGATCTGGTAATGCAGCATGGTTTTGGTGCTGTTTACTGACATTGGGTGGAATGGAGATTAGTCTCCACCTCTCACAGGTGGAACAAGAATGTATTAGAAGAAGTGGATTGTCAATAAACATGAGCAGTTGCTACACTGCCTCAGAAAAGCAAGTGTTAATAAATTGTCAAAGGAAAAAGCTACAGCAGGCTGGACCTCCATGGTGAAAGGTATTTTTTTACTTTTTATTTTTTTTGGAGGAGGTGGAATACTAACTGCATAGACAACAGGTAACATAGTCAGTACAGAGTATAGATCTAAAATCAATGGAAAAACAGTGAAAGCTGAAGATACACAATATATAACCAGTTTACATGAATGGACTGGATTTTATGTTGTTTACTGCTGAGTGGCAAACGCATACCCAGAATGTCAGTGGGACTTATATACTTAAAGGAAAGGACCAATAATTTCTACATTTATCCATTGTGCTACTGGAAAGGTCCCAGAAGGCACCATGAGCCCAAATGTTTAAATCCATTACTGTTGAGTTGTCCTGTCTGGCATTTAAGAGAAATTTAATCAGTTCTGGTTGATAGCTAGTAGGGGAGACTAAATATTGTCTGGTCCACAGCAGCCACAATGAGCCCATAATATTCCAACATACAAACCTCCTTCAGTGTAAAATTAGTCTTAAATCCTATTCAGTCCAAGAATCCATCTGCCTATACTGTTTCCAAAACTCACATGGGTTTTATTTTTTCCCATTTGGAAAAGGCATTATCCTTGTTTAGAATTCACCCCTCAATCAATGGGAAGTATTGCACTCACCCATGGATGCATTTTTTTGTTCTTAACAAAGATCTCGAGCATCGTTACAAAAATATGGAGACTCAATTTTGAGTGACATTTTGTCTGATAAAAGTTGCTTAGGCCTGCAGTAAACTACGGATACTTAATATTTTGGATCTAAAACAGGGTGTAGCTAAGCATATTCTTTGTACTCTACTGAGAACAATTTTCTATACATTACTTAGAGAATCCATAGCTGTTTTAAGCCACACTATGTCCACAACTGTCTGTTTTCAAGAAGAGTTTCATTGACTTAAAAAAAAAAATAGCTATTTAATTTTTTTAAGGGAAGTTGTTTCCGTTGTTCAAATGACAGGTGTTTTATGGAACAGCAGTAAGAGGACACTTTTACAAAATTATATTCAATGCCTACACCCCCCTGTAAAAAAGGTGACTGAATTAATCAGTCTTAGGGGAGTCCCTCCTCAAAAAGATAATTCTATGCTTATTAACAGAAGCCAAAGAAAGAAGAGTGGGAGGGAATTATGTAGTCGAATTAACATAAGGAGTAGACAACTCGAAGGGCATTGTATTTAAGAACACAACTGGGAGGGGGAAAAACAGTGGAAAACTTCTGATTTGGGGGGGAACTTTGAAACATTTTCTTTCTCTTTAAAGAGAAACAATGTTCTCCAGTGCCTCCCTCAATTCACAGGTAATTAACTTCTAAATCCTATGACTCATTAGGAGACACAGCTTTGTTCTCTTATAACCAGAAGTCTTAAGAGTTTAAAACAGTGCACTAAAATAAATACTGCAATCAAGCTAGAAATATTATAAGAAACAATAGAAAGAAAATAAACCAAGATACTGAATGCATTCACCGTTGGATGATATGTAACTAGCTGAAGTTCAACACCTTCAGGACAGTTAATATGGCTATTCGTGCAATTTATGGGATTTGTGTGTACCTGTTTTATTTCCTAGTATTACCTACAGTGGTAAAAAACTGGAATTCATGCTGTAAGGTATGTAATTTAAAGGTAACTGCTGACTGATACCGAAGGGCCAGGCATCAGCTGGCAACAATTTTTTCTTTCCATGTTAGAAGCACTGCACCTTATAGCATGTGCAGAATTCCTGACTGCTAATGATGCAGGCTCTGGTTTCCTCTTGTGCAGACTACTGCAATACCCTGTATCTGAGACTGTAACTGCAGCCTGGCAAATGACAGGGGTAGCTTAAAACTGACATTCTTTTTTTTTATTATTACAGCTGCTTCACTGACAATATACAATGTTTACAAAATATTTATTCAATACAGTTATTACTCTTTAACAACAAACTTTTTAAGTATGAAACATATCTATTTATTTTATCCTTTTTTTTTTAAAGAGACTCTTATTTTGAATATGAAGGAAAGCTTTTGTACCTTGAATAACCTTCTACTTCTTTCCTCTACATGCCCAGACTTCTAAAGCTCTCCTTTATTCTTTAATTTTGTGTGTCTATAGCATTTCTTCTAGGAGACCCTACCTCTTCCTGTTTCACAGTAATCCCACTTCTTTGTGTGGTTTATACCCATTTTCAGTAGAGGCCTGGAAAGAAAAGCTCCCGAGAGTTAGATAACATCAAATAAAAGAGTAGTATAGATTTAACAGTGGATATAAAAAGTTTAAACACCACTGTTAAAATGCCAGCTTTTTGTGATATAAAAAAATGAGACCACAATAAATAATTTCAAAACATTTCTCACCTTTAATGTGACCTATAACCTGTACAATTCAATTGAAAAACAAACAAATCTGGGAAAAAATATAAAAAATAAAAAGCGTACAATAAGTTGGTTGCATAAGTATGCACACCCTTAAATTAATACTTTTTTGAAGCACCTTTTGACCCCTAGGCAAACTACGCACAGTGTGGCCATCTGCAGGAGAAAGCTTATGGCCACACACTGCATTTCCTGAACCCTGGTTTGGGTGTCTCTGCCACAGGACCAGAGAGAAAACCCACCAGCACTCACACACACACACACACACACACACACACACACACACACACACTCTCTCTCTCTGACAGAAAGATAGACAGGGAGAAACGGGAATTTTTTTTTTTTTTTGTACTCTAGACCGATGCCTCAGCGTGAGAAGGTAGGGGAAGGTGAAGGACTAGAAAAGAAGATAAAAGAGGTGAAGTATAGAATTATAAATTCAAATCACTTACCCAAAAAAGCCTGGAGCAGTGGACCACGATGCTAGCTATGAGCCTGGCAAACGAGATCTGGGGGAGGAGGGAGACAAGGACATTATGGGAAAGGGAGGAGCTTGGAGCTCAGATCCGATGCTGGAAAATGTGGCCGAGTCAGATCCTTCCTGGATCCATGTCCCACAAATTGAAGAGCAAATGAAGACAACAACTTCAGATCAAAAAGACAAACTTTCCTTAGTCTCCAGCCTTATTAACGGTGTCAGAAAAGTTAAAACTGTGTTGTGTTGGGATTAGGAGATCATACTGTAGGATGTACTGAAGGAGCTGCTTATGAATATTCTTTTCCGGGATCTCAGAAAGGAGGGAGGATGGCAATTGGTCAGATTTTCGTAATAATTTAGTCCTGTCCAAGTAGAAGCACAACTGTCTAGGCACATCAAGTAAATGTAGTGAATACTCCCCTTTGTTAGAAAAATTTGGAAAGAAAACTGGCAGATCAATTGTTTGATTGATAGTCAAATCGGAAATAACTTTGGGTAAGAAGGTGGGATTAGTGCGGAGTGATACTCTGTCTATGGAAAATCATGTAAGGACGTTTTATGCACAAGGCTTGTAGTTCAGATATTCGTCTTGCTGAGGTAATACAAGAATAAAATTTTATACCGCAAGTGGCAGCAGGTTCGAACGGAGGATGAGTCAATTGTAGAAGTAGTGTAAAATTCCAGGGTTCGATTGGCTCTTTAAAGGGTGGCCTAATGTGCGTGACACCCTTCAAAAAGGTTTTACAGAGATGGTGAGAAATCAAGGACAGGTCCTAGAAGCCATTGTGGAACAGAGATAGCTGCCAGGTGCACTTGAATAGTTGAAGCTGCTGCTCCCAAATGGAGGAGGTTTGATAAATAGCCCAATACCAACGTAAGCGGGGCTGAAAGTGGAACTATTCCCTTCTCTCGGGACCAAATTATGAAGACCAAATTATGAATCTTTTCCACTTGCTGAGATAAAGATTTCTGGTGGATGGTTTATGGGAAGCTAGAAAAATGTGACGTACAGAGGAGGCTAGGTTATTTTGCTTGGCAATTACCGAAAGTGTAGGAACTAAGCTGTCAGCTTGAGGCTCGATATGTTTGGATGTATCAACCCTTGTGAGTGCGACAGCAATTCCAGAGTTGGATCCAGATTCCATAGTTGATGTACTAGGTGAGGCGAAAGGAAGGAAAACCAAACATGTCGGGGCCAATAGGGTGCAATGAGGATTACTCTGCTTCTTGATTAAAGGGCCTACTTTAGAAATTGTGGGATCAGGGGAAGGGGGGAGAATAAAGAAGTCCTGTGGACCAATCGTGTATTAGAGCATCCCTCGGGGACTCCCCTGCCGGGGAATTAGGGCAAAGTAGCTGCTACATTTGTGGCTTGCAGGGATGCGAATAGGTCACAGCAACTGAAGATCTTCGCTGCTATAATAAGACTGAGGGACCACTCGTGAGGCAGGAGAATGTATCTGCTCAGTTTGTCTGCAATAACTTTGGAATCCCTGGGAATGTGCATTGCTATCAGAAAGCGGTTGGAAGCTATCGCCCATTGCCAAATCAATTCCCCCTTGCTTGTTGATATACCAGACCACTGACATGTTGTCAGACTGGATAGCAATTGTCTCTGATGCAAGAACAGATTGGAATGCTTGCAATGCTAGAAGCACTGCCCTCAGTTCTATAACACTGATATGCAGGTTGGCCTCCATGGGTGACCAAGTGCCTTGGACTGTCTTTCCCTGGAAATATTCCCCCCACCTCATCAGGGAAGCATCCGTGGTCACTATGGCCTTGGGCTGAGAGGGGGGAGAAAGGATGACTCCATAGGTCTTTTTCCGGCCTCATCCACCAAAATAAATCTTGTTTGCATCGATTTGTTATGCAGATGTGAAAGGACATAGGATGAGTCAAAGGAGAACACTGAGTGGTTTTGTAAAACAGAATTGGAAATTGTTGCACACCTAATTGCTGGTTGTGACATACTAATGGCAGAAGGACGGTATATTGAAAGGCATAATAATGTGGTAAGACTGCTGCACTAGGGATTGTGCAAACATTATGGTGCTGAAGTGGCTGAAAAACACTGGAAACATGAGCCACAAAGCATCATAGAAAATGATGAAGTCTACATCACATAGGATCATCCATTACCAATAGTTCAAAAGATAGATGCTAGAAAAATGGATATAGTGGTCCAGGAAAAGAAGACAAAAGTAGCATTGATCACTGAAATCGCCACACCCAGTGACTAGTGTCCTGCGCACAGAGAGAGAGAGACACAAAGTTATAAAATATCAGGATTTGCAAGCAGAAATGAAAAGCAATGCGGAAGAAAGATACCCAAATAGTTCCAATAGTGGTAGGAGCAACAGGTATAAGTGTCTAAAATCTTACTTGGATATGCTACCAAGGCTCCCTATTATGCTGTCGCAGATGCAGGTTGTCGAATGCGTCTTTGTCGAACTGAAAAGTGCGAAAAGGCAAAATAGCGAAGCTACTTTGCCATTCTGGGCACTGTAGTGTGATCTCGGAGTTGCTATATTTAAGTAGGGGGGTGGGGGGGGCACAGCCCCCCCACATTAAGTAATGTTTTACAGTTTTGTTTTGTTTATACGGAACAGTGATTTTTTTTCCCTTGGAAAAAAATCGCTGTTCTGAGGTTTCGATGTTGTAAACTTTCGCTTACATGGGGTCGATTATGTGTCGTTCGCTCTTCTGAGCATGCAATATCATAATACACACCCTGCTACCAATACATGTAACTCCATATGAATTACGGGAGGAGTCATTACTGGGCACATTGCGGGTGCTGCGAAGAGCACTTTTGGCTGACATCAAAAACTGAAACAATACTAATTTCATGAACTTTAATCGTACTTTGACTTAGAAATGGGGTCCATTCTCATCATGGTATTAGAAACCCAAAAGATTTGGAGAAATTAAAAAGGGCCAGACCGCTGTGTTAGTAGAAGCCACTGTAGAAGCCTCATGTGTAGTCTTGCCAGGGGAACTATTGTAATCGATGTTGCCATTGATCCTAGTAGTTGAAGGACTGTCCGAGCTGAAAATTTGTAAGAGAGTATCACCCGGAGTTGAGACCTTAGTCTTTCTAATCTGTGAAGTGGGAGGGAGATTAGGCAAGACTGAGTACTGAACGTTGCCCCTATGAATTCCAGAGTTTGAGAAGGAGTCAACTTGCATTTCTCGTCATTTTTTGAGATCCTTAAGGATTTTGCTAGTTTTAGGGTGTAATGTAAGGCTGTAACCAGTAGATGCTTGGTGGGGGCGATAAGGACCCAATCATCTAAATACAGAAACACCCGGAATCCTTGCAGTCTCAAGTGAGCTGGTACCACTGTCATGCATTTGGTGAACACTCTGGAGGCCGCAGAGACCAAAGGGCAGTGCTCGGAATTGGTAGTGGCTGGCTCCCAGCCAGAAGCGGAGGAATCTTCTGGAGCATTTGTCCATTTTTATGTGGTAATATGCATCCTGAACATCTACTGAGCACATCCAATTGTCTTTTTCTAGAAAAGGTAGGATAGACTGAACCATGACCATCTGGAAGTTTGTTTGTTTGACAAATTTGTTTAGGATGCTGAGGTCCAAGACTGGCCTCCAGTCCCCTGTCTTTTTTGGCACTAAAAAGAACCTGGAGTAAAATCTGGATCCTATGTGATCTGGTGAGACTGCTTGGATGACTCTTTTTGTAGGAGCAGCTTTTGTATTTCTTGAGCTGCTGCTTCCCTTTGACTGGGTGGAATGTCGGGAATATGTCTTAGCGGCCTTGGGTAAAGATTGAAAGGTATGTGATAACCTCTGGCAATTATCGTCTGCACCCAATAATCTGTGGTCATCTTTTGCCAGGCAAAGTGGTGCAAAGAAAATTGTCTCCCAACTGCTTTCAGAAGTGAGCAATCAGGCCACGCTTTAGGAGTACTGATAGGGCTGTCCAGAGAAAGAATTTCTGGATCCCTGATTAAGTGGACTCCCTCTGCTTCTGTATGGGTTGTTTTCTAAATGAGTTTCCCCCTCTGTTCTGGGGGGGTAAACTCACTACGTGTGTCACAGAAAGGACCATGGGACTTCTTGAACCACATCTTTCTACTCCTCTGATTCCTACAGTAGGATCGTTGGGGGGAGGTGGAAAAACACACACCCACAGCAAACAGGGTCTTACCATCCTTTTCACACCTGGCTAAAGTGTCTTTTACCTTTGGGCCAAAAAGAGAAGAGGCCTCCACGGCAGCGTTGAGAAAGGAAGGCACATCCAGGCATGACATCTCATGATAGCGCCTGCACCCGCTGCTCTAGTCCCCCCCCCTTCAGTAGTATGAGAAAGTAACTGCATGGATGAGTTAGATATAGATTCCAGGGTGGAAAGCTATGAGGCAACTTTGTTGCGTACCTTGTCAAAATAGCTCCTGCTAAGGTTCCTGAGAGTTCCGAGATTAGGTCTCTCTGGAGCCGGGTAAAGTGTGCCAAGTAATTAAAAGACCGAATGGGAAAGGTTGATGAAGCATACATCCTCCGCTTCCCTAGCGTGTCTATCACCTGAGACTCCCTGTTTGGGGGATGGACAGTAGAGCTCTCCTCTGAGAGCTCCTTCTTAGTGGCCACCGCCACCACCACAGCGTGTACTAATAGGCCTTTGGACCAATGTGGGTTGTCCTCTGGTGGAGAAAGAATTCTGTCTGGTCTCCGGGGCATAGGTTCAATGGTGTCAGGATTCCTCCAAGCGTGCTGCACGATGAGCTGAACTAGGTCATCTGCAGGTGGGGGTCACCCAAGAAGTAGAGGGTTGAGCATGGAAAGCCTGCAAGAATACAGACTCCTCAAAGGAAGGGTTGCTGGGCTTCCAGTCTCCCCACTGCTTTAAAATTTCTAGTATGTCTCCAAAGGAGACATCCTCAGGGGCAACCATGGGGACCCTTCCCCTTCACTGTGGTCTGCATCTTTGGTAAGGGATTCCTCGGGGGAATCCACATGCTTCCTCTTGAACAATCTCTTATATGGTACCTCCTCAGCAGGGACATCTGAGAAGGACTCTAAAAAGTGGGTATCTTATGGAAGCATATATTGAGGTTCCCATAGTCGATGTCATAGAGTAGTGGACTGTGTCAGCTGCGGTTCAGAGGACAGATATATATGGGTCTCCAGCACCGAAGGAACCAGCTGTGAGCCTGCAGAGGCAAGTGCCCCTCTCTATCACCTGGAAAGCAGGCCCCACCTGAAGAGGGGTGGGAGCCTGGAACCGAGAAAGACAACCTCAGGACTGCGGTCACACCTCGGTCCGACAAACCCACCCCCAGGGAAGGAGCCACAATTGGACTCGGTGTCACCCAGACAACCAGAAACATAGTAGATGGGGCCAAAGAAAAAATAGGTGCAGTACTAGGGGTCATGGTGCCGAAAGCCCAGTAACGATCCCGAGAATGGCTCGGCTCAGAGTGAGTCAATGGCCATAGGGTAGGGTCTGGAGCCATGGTAAGGTCTACCAATGGAACAAAGAAGATGGAACCAGGATAGGCGTCAGTGTCGAGGGCTCTGGAAACAGGACAGGCGTCAGTGTCTAGGGCTCTGATACTTCCAAGGAGGTCGAAGGAAGAATATATGTTGGAGTCTGTGGAGAAAGTTCCTCGCTCCAGGTGGAAGGGAGGATTTGGAAGGAGATGGTATTCTTCTGGCCGCCAGGAGCTGATCCACGAGTCTCACCACATCGAATTCCAAAAGGCTCCTGGAGGAGTGAGTTGACATCCCCGATGGACAATCAGGGTGCTCTAGAAACTGTACTATTGTCCAAAACAGGGATCTGCTGACTGGGAATATCGGGTCAAACAAAGGGAGTATTTCACCTTTCAGCGCCGTGGTCAAAGGACCAGTAAGTTGTATTGGGGGGGGGGGGAACCTGAGTTGGAAGTACTATTTTTGGTGCCGAAAGGGAGAACAGTACTGCAGCAGAAATTAAATTTTTAGATGGTTCTGTAGTCAGTGCTTGAGCACTGGTGCCAAGGATGGTACTGTAGTAGATAGCTGAGGTCTTGGAACCCAGGACATCACCATAGAAGGGGTTTGAGGCCCTGGTGCCACGGTTGACAATTTAGGAACTTTTGCCTTCAGTTCCACAGATTTAACTGATTTTGAGTCACTAACATGTGGAGAGGAAGGTACGGACTTGGCTCCTCTTTTATGTTCCTTTTTAGGAGGAGTTGAGTCCTCCGTCTCAGACATAGCCAACGAAAAAGGAGTTTTTAGGAGATCTTTAAGGATCAATTTATTTTTCCTTTCAGTCAAGGTACGGGCACTAAAGCCCTTACATATCTCGCATGGGGGTTGAACAGACAGATGTGGCACCCCAAGATAGTAAACACAGGACAAATGATTATCCAAATTTGGCATTTTCCTGCCACATTGGTCACACTTTTTAAAGCCTGTTGTTCCCTTTTTATCAGTCATCTTTAGTTATAAAGCAAAATGCTTGTCCGACAGTAGTATAATTCTAAGCAATCAGGAAATACACACTCACACAGTCAAGAAAAGGAAGGAGTTCTTTTTTTTTTTTTTTTAATCTATCAACAATGGTAGAAGGAAGTACCCAACGGGTAAAGAGAGAAAAAGGGGAAGGGGATACCAGCAATGGTTTTGAAAGTTACCTCAGAGGTAAGGGAAGGCCTGTACCAGCAATGCTATGAAGAATACCAAACCTTGGTAAGATATAAGAAAGGGAGCACTCAAACAGATAAGCAAACTCTAAATGACTATTAATCAGTTGTAAATTCACAAGTAAATACCAAGAAAACGTTTAAAGAAGTAAAAATTTCTAATGACATAGCTTGAGAGCTGGCCTGACACGTCATGATAGTATATGTGGCAAAAGAGATCTGAGGTGATAGAGAGAGGGGCACTATGGGTAAGCTTAGCTTGAGAGTTTTTTGGCTGGAGCAAGCTTGTTATAACGGCCGACTCGGTTCCAAGGACAGAACCGATACCCATAAGTAATGAATGAATGAAAATTAACATCATCTGATCAAAGATTTTTTTTCCAAAGGGCTGGACATGGGGGTCTTAAACAGATCTATTGATGAGAATGGAGAAGGGTATGCAAAAGAGTCTGCAGTGAGCTTCAGGTACACAGCAGGGAAATCATTAGCAGAAGGAGAACAGTGTTTCAGCTTCTTTAGCAGCTGTTTAACGTATGCTGTGGAGAAAGGTTGGAGATTAAAGGCATGTATGTAAGGGATAGTGGAGTTTTGTCATTGATTAAATGGTTGGTGAGAGACAGAGGTAAGAGAAGTTATGATGTCAATGAAGAAAGTGTTTAATTTGTCAGCTGTTTCTGAGCGGGAAATACCTGATTTGATACAGCAGCTTTTGAAGTGTTGTTTTTAAGCCATTTTTGTAAGCATCCAGTTTCTCACATACCCCAGAAATATGTGCCCAGTCCCCCCATTTGCTTATCATCTCCAACAGGCCAAACTTACTCCTGGAAACATGTTTTTTTTTAAACGAGAAACACCTTCATTAAATTATCACTTATGACATAGGCAATCATACATTTATATAAATGAAAACAAACAATATTGACAAAATCTCAGATGCAAGAATTTTACATCACAAACCATACTGACATAATCCTAGTTGCAAACATTAAAACATCACTTACAACCTAACCAATCACTGTCAGACAAACATTACATAGCTCATTCAAGTCCTGCCTTATTTTAAACCTCATTCCGCCCGGTATGCATTGTTCCAACAATTCCTATTTTTTCCTATGTAATTTGCACCTACCCCTTTTTAAAGATCCCAATTCCAGTTGTTTTATCTCTGTTAGTATATTCACTACTTCTAGTACAGTTGGTTTAGACTTTGATTTCCATTTTCTAGTAATTGCTTTTTTTGGTAGCCACCATAACTAGACTTAGCAAGGACTTACCATTGTCTAGGCAATTCTAATTCTGTATCATAGCTCAGAAAAACATAATTTCACTAGTTACAACAATTTGCTCACCGAGCATCTCCAACAGAGTAGTTAGCAGGAAATCTTTTTAAGGCTGGCAACTCCTTACACTCCCAGAAAATATGTTCCCAATTACCTTTTTTCCCCAATCACACCTCCAACATTTGCTGTCTACCTGAGGAAAAATTTTCTGGAGTCTACTTTGGGTATAAAAATATCTATGTAAACATTTCCAAGCAAAAATCCTAAATCTTCTGGATTGCGTTGCATATCTGGGAGACATACATATATCCCCCATTGTTTCTCTATGAATTGCTTATCCAATCTCTCTTCTCATTCCTTTCTAACCTCCTCTGAGTCTTATAGTTATCATGCAATATTTTATATGCTCTACTAATTAGTCCCTTTTTAACGGCAACTTCAGTTCTACATTCCACTAAAACCTGTACCAGTGCTGGTATTTCATTTGGGACCCCCCCATTTCTTACTCTTTGCCTGGATTCAGATATCAATCCTTGATAGAGAAGGCAATTTCTAACATGCAGTCCAAATAAATTCTTCGCATCTTCCCATTATATTACATTTCCCTCATTAGTTATGTGCTCCCAATAACTTGGTTCTTCTGCCAGTTTTCTCCAATAAATTCCAGCCCCTCTTGCCTATTGTCTGTATCTGTAATTGCAGTCATCCATATCGCCAGAACCTCATTTTTCCATTCATGTGTTGGCTTAGTTCTTAGAATACATTCTGCTACTTTATGAATATCATATCCTGTATGATTGTTATTCTCCTTAAATATCTGCATCCAAAGTCCCAGTACCTCCTTGTTTCTTGACCTTCCCCCTGTTTCATCATCACCCCTATCCACTTTGAATTACAGGTTTCTGTTTGTGTTATGTACAGGAGCCTTAACTGTGTAGCTCTGAAATACCCCTTCAAATTGGGTAAGCCCAATCCTCCTTGTTCTACTGGAAGAATCAGCTTATCTCACTTGACTCTTGCCGTCTTCCCCTCCCAGATAAAATCTTCCAGCTCTTTACTAATTGCTATCCACAACTTCTCCTCTGATTAATAAAAATATTACTGACCTGTGTATCACACTAAAGGAACTAAACACATTTTAACTGCTTGTATCTTACTACCCACAGCCATATAACTGAGCTTCCAATTTCTCAGTTTTTATGTTATCTTTTTATTCACTTCCCACATATCCTTAGCTGCCACATTGGAATCATTTGTAATACATACTCCTAAATATTTAATTTTATTATGTCCTCATAAATATGGATATTGCTGAACAAATTTAAGTGTGGGTACATAATTTACCTCTATTGTCTTTGTTTTAGCTTCATTAATTTTGTATCCCAAAAAGATTTAAAACTGTTTCAAAATGTTTCACAACACTGTAATATCCTTTTCTGGTTTTGTAAGGTATGAAATATCATCTGCAAATAGATCCAGCTTTTCTCGACTACCATACCAATTATATCCTTTAATATCTGAGTCCCTTATTTTATTTGCCAATGGTTCTAAATATAATGCAAACAACAAAGGGGAAAGAGGACACATCTGCCTGGTTCCTCTGCTCAAGCAGAAATTATCAGAGAGGAACTCACACACTATAATTTTAGCTTCTGATCCCTCATATAATCAATCTAATAATTTTATCAGGAAATGCAATTTCTTCCATTGCTCTGTTCATAAAGTCCCAGGTTACTCTAACAAATCCTTTCTCTGCATCAAGACCCACAGATAACAGTGGTAGTTTCTTACATTTTACTTCCCTCTTGATCATCAATGTTTTGTTAATGTTGTCAAATGCTTGCCTCCCCCCGTCAGGGTTGCCAGATTTGTAAAGTGACAGGTAGGGACCAAAAAAAAAAAAAAGAGGTCCTTCACACTAAGTGAAGACAAAAACAACAAAAAAAGAAACCTCTTTAATGCGGAACATCAGATAGTCCCGTATTAAACAGAAGTGGCTCTGCTTTGCAATTTTTTGATTGGCTCATATACCAGGATACGGGCCAATAAAAAAAAAAAAAACAAAGCGGAGGCTGTTTTGTTGGGATTTTAACGGGCAGTGCGGGACTCAGGATTGGGCTGCTGATCCCGGGACAGTCTCGCTCAAATAGGGTAGTTTGGCAACACTGTTTCCCCTCCACAAAACCACATTCATTCATATCGATCAATTTTGGCATCACTTTTGCCATTCTTTTAGCCATTATAGACATAAATACTTTATAATCATGGTTTAATATTGAAATTGGACTGTATGAAATCGGATCTGATGGATCTTTTGGTATTATAGCTACCACTCCTTTCTTCTAGGATGTTGGTACTTTTCCTCCTCTTAAAATATTGTTAGACAAAATACTTCCGATCTTTATCAGTTTTCCTTCCAAGCTTCCAAACTTTCACAGGAATACCATCTATTCCTGGGGACTTTCCTGAAGGTTGGTTATACATCACCATTTTTATCTCATCTCCTCCTATCCTGTTGGTAACTGAGATTCATCTAACTCTAACCTTGGAATATTTAATTCTTCCATAAACATTTTCATTGGACCTTTTCTTGATTTGCATATTTCTCTGCTTTATACATACTTTCATAGAATTTCCAAAATACTTCTAATACCTCTACATGATCTGTTGTTACCTTCTTTGTTATAGGCTCCCTAAGCTTTGCTACAGTCCGTTCCACTTTCTGTTGTTTGAGTCATTGTACTAAAATTTCTGGTGCTCTAGAGTTATCAAAAAAGAGTTGCTTAACAGCAACCTTTCTAAACTCATGCATAGTACTGAGGTAATTCTTTATTTTTCATTTAGCATTCTGCAGCTATTCTTCTTCTTGTTCTGTGAGATTCCCCCTTATTCTGCAATACTTTAACATTTGTTATTCCCTCTAAATAATTCTTGTTACTTAACTGTAGCTCCCTTTCTTTTATTTATTGTTAAACGCCACTTTAATTTTATCCAACTCCTTAGTCTATATCTTCTCTAACAGCTCCTGAGTAATTTTCACCCATTCCTTAAAGTCTTCTCTTTTCAGCAGATAGGTGGGAAAGTGCCAGTGTCTTAATTTTATTTCATTACTCTGTGTTTTTATTTTAGTTATTACTGATGCATGATCTGAAATAGTTATTGGGAACGTATAAAGACCTTCAATTAAATGCGTATGTTCCTTTGAAACATAAATTCTGTCTACCCTAGCCCAGTTTTTGTATCTTGAGGAATAACATGTAAATTCACTCCAAACTCCTAGTACTGAATTCACATCTTCCATGCCAAGTATTTTCATAAATTTCTTCAGAATTCTACCCTCCTTTGTTATACCTTCCCTTCTGGAGCATCCTGCTGCAGATCACATTCCAGTCCCCACATATAAGTAATATTTCTTGTTGAAAGCTGATTATTTCTCCCAGAATTTTCTTAAGCTCCATTGTAGCAGTTTTAGGTGGAACATAAATACAAGCCAATGTAATCCTCCTCCCTTGCCAGTAGCCCCTTAGCACTTACAAATCTACGATTATCACTACTGGAGTTCCTCTTGCAATTAATATAAGTACTCCTCTTTTTCTTTGTCCCAGGTATTCTACTGAATAACCATGCTCCTGGAAACTTGCTGTGTAGCTTATCTGGGGTATAAAAGTAGTTGTGAAAGCACTTCCATTTATAAATTCTAAATTTCCTTGACTTAGTCACTTTCATTGGTACAACATCTATTTCATGACAGCTTTTTTTCTATTTCCTGTCCTAATATAATCTGCCATGTATGCAGCTGTTTCCACCTATCAATCTATCTTCCTTTTGTAAGGCACTGTAAACTGTACTCAATAACTTTTTATTTTTCACACTTGATATTCAGGCTTCTATGAATTTCTTAATAAGTTCTGGTTTCTGAAGGTGTGTCTTTTCCATTTCCTTCTTATATTTGCAATATATTTCATAAAGACCATTGCACTGTAGTATCTCTCTCCCTGGATTCGATATTTTTCTACTATTTGTTCCCAGGTTTTCCTTCTGTCCTCTTCTTGGATATCTTCCAAAAATTATAGTTTCTCTCTCATATTCCAGTGTATTATTCCACTTGCATTTATCCCATAAAGTATTACACATCTCTGTTGGCCATACTTCAGTCTTCCAGTTTCTGTATTCTTCCACAGGAAGTGTTACAAATCCCTATTGGCAACACCTCAATCTTTCAGTGTCTGTACTCTTTTATCCTAAATATCTCATTAATTTTCCTAGCAATAATCCCACACTATAGCCAAACTATGGAACAATCTCCCCGCACCACTACGTAATATACCTAACCACAACAATTTCAAATCCATGCTTCTCTCCCATCTCTCCTCCAAATGGGAATGCCCTTCACATGCTCCCACCTAAAACTCCCACACTACTAACTCCACACCTAAATAATTATTTCTTTGCCTACTTTAACTTAATTCAGAGATCTTGCTCAGAACACCTTTTCATAAATCTTTTGCATGCATGCCTCTGGCCTACCTTATTCATATTCCCAAACTTTCATTGTTTGTTTTTTTTATCCATTGTACCCATAATATTGTTTTCCTCAGTAATATTGTTAATTTGTCTCTATTCGTATGTATTTGTATGTCTGTTTGGGGCTTTTCCCCTCGGGTCTCCACTGAAAAAGGGTAATTCTTACCCAGCTGGACCAACCCGGTCAACAAATGCAAATAAATAAATATTCACCTTGCCAGTTTGTGTATAATATTTGCTGCCAAAACACCAATGCTATTTCTGCTTTGAGCACCCAACAGTGATTGACATTTTTACTTGTAGTGGAGGCTTAATATTTTCATTTGAGAGGCCTGATAATATTCCTTTAGAATGGCTACTGTTACTCATCCCCTTTTTGCCAGTGCACTCTTGGAAGTTTATCATTCCATATATATCACATTACTGACTTTCTAAGCTTTTCCTAGAACATTGTTTCAGGATGATAGTCAACAGCTTGGCATATGTATGCTATCTGCGGCATGATGAATACTTTAATGGCTTCTACTCTTTGTTCTAGATCACTTATCAATGCTTTCCATTTCCTGATCCAACTTCAAATTTTATTTCACTCCTCCTCACAAGACTGCCTGGTCATTTCTAACGCCAATTCCACCACCCAAATTCCAATGTATTTAATTTTATAGCATTCAAATGAATACGGAAACTCCTGGGTCAAAATCCAGGAAGGAGCATAATTCATCACTATTGTCTTAGCTTATTCCAAGTTTATTTTAAACTCTGAAATCATTTCAAATTCTATTAATACTTCATATGCTAACATAACATTATTTTCTGGATCTGCTAAGTATAAAATCACATTTTCTGCAAACATTGCTAAAGTTTAGTGCATCCCTTGGTGTTTCTGTCCTCTAATTCTTGATTGTCTAATTATTTGGGTCAAGGTTTCTAAATATGTAGCAAAAAAAAAAGTGGGGACAAAGGACACCCTTGGCATGTCCCTCTTTCTATTCATACTTCTGTAGTTAGCATAGCGTTTACTTCAATTTTTTCTGACTGGGATTGCCTATAAATTTCTCTAATTAATTCTATGAAATCTTCCCCAAATCCCATTTTTTGCAATATTCTTCACAGGTATCTCCAATGAACCCTGTCAAAGACCTTTTTGATATCTATTCCCAGTAAAACCAATGGTCTACCTGTCCCTTCTGCTTCCTGTTGTACCACGTGCCCTTAGTATACTGACAAAAGTTTACTACATCCTCACAAACGGAGTCTGGTTATCAGCTATTAATCTAGGCTAGCTGCTAATATTACCATAAATATCTTGCAATCATGTTGGAAAATAGACTGGGTGTACTGGGGGTTCCTCCCTTCCTTCAGTATTAATCATCCTACTGTTTTCTTCTAGGAAACCATAATCTGTCCCACTTCTATTATTTCTTTGAACACCACATACCATCTTGGCACTACTCGTCCTTTCATTTGTTTCCATAACGCTATTATAATGCCATCACCCCACGGGGTTTTGCCTAGTGCTATCATTTGTAATTTAGCTGCGGTGGTGGTGTTGCGGTAGCGTTGTCGTCTCACAGTAAGATGTTGTCCTGTTCGATTCTCAGCTAAAGCGTCTTCTGTGTGGAGACATGCGTGAATGGGCGTACCTTCATTGAAGGTTGTACATCAGGGCTGGCAACTCGGTACGTAAAAATATGCTGCCAATCATTAGCAGACCAGAGTTCCGCTGTGGCGACCCCTAACCGGGAAAAGCCGAAAGATACTACTACAGACTATTTCTGACATTGTTATTGGATGCATTAATTTTAAATTTTCCTTCTAGATCAGCTGTGGTAAGTGAAGTCTTTTCATAAATTTAAGTCATCTTACCAGTCACCCCATCTGCTTTTTCCCTATTAAACGTTTTGTTATATGCCCACACTATTTCTCTGAGTTCCCCTGTATTTTCTATCATTACTCCTGTGATGGTGATCTCAGTTGGTAAACTGTCCCTTCGAACTTCAGTTCCCTTAGTCTTGCAGCCTGTATTTTTTAAACTTGGGTGAGTTATCATCATAAGTCCCTTTGTCCTGTTTGTCTAGAAATTACTCTGTCCTCAATCCTGACATTCCACTCATTTATTAAGTGCTCTGGCTCTTGTTGCTCATCAACTGTCAGGCTAGCTTCTCTTTCCTGCAGTGCTCTAACCTAGTTATTTTCAACAGTCTCCTGTCCTTCCAACTTTGATTCTCAATTTCATGCAATTTTGCTCAGATGTTTGTTTTAATGAACTCTCATTTCTCTACCCTGTTCAATTTTTTTTAACCTGCAACGAGCATTCCGCTTCTTTGTAAACTTTTTTAACTATCTCTTTTTCACACAATCTCTCCAAAAGATCATATACATTTTCTCCACTGATACTGACATATTACGCTGTTTCTGCACAGTCTGGCCTGTTACCTCTACTATTATTTGTAAAGCTCAAGTCCTGGTTAACAAGGCCTCCATGATATGGGTCCCCTTATCTTCAGAACCTAGTTGTGGTATCATCCACCCTGTGCTCTGTGCACAGGGTTTCTGGTGGTTCTAAAAATGCTGTTAGGAACTTCTGGGAATTCTTCAACTGTTTATTAAAGGTGTACCTCTAAAACCTATTAGTAGGTTGGATGAGGGAGTCTCAGATGCTCTGATTTTTAAGCAGTCCCTTAAGACTTTTCTATCTGACCTGCTACATGAGGGAAAATTTTATGTGAATTTTGGAAAGTCAGCACTGATTTAGTACAAAGTTAAATACTAGGTTGGAATATACACACAATTCCTTTGAGAAAAGCAGTAAAGTGGGAATGTATATGGAATATTTACAAAGTAACATTACCGTGGTTTAGAATGGCTGAATATACTCACTGCTTACACAGTTATCAAGTAATAACTTCTCTGTTTACATAATCACGACAGTTAAGTCAGAATAACTGTGATAAAGGGTAGTAGTGACAGAATCATGAGAAAGATTTTCTAGGAGGACGAGACATTTAATTGTTTATCCACTGTCTCAAAGACAGGTTTATTTATACACAGTTTTAAGATGAGATATTGTTTTTCCTGAAGGCTGCTATTGGTGCTAGAGTTTAGACTAAGTAAAGGGAGGGCTTATTTGATATGAGGAATTAGGACATTGATGCTAATGCTCTTCTTGAATTCACCATCAGGGCTTTTGATTTGGCTTTGAGTTGTTTGTATACTCTCTCAATTACATACATTTTGTAGTGTGGTCCAACAGTTGGCCTAAGTATCCATAGTCTTTGCAGGTTTGTACTTGACTAATTATATTATTGCAGGGGCCAGTAATGCTTACAGAGTTATTAGTCTTAAGAACTTTGAGTGGAGTCATGAGCATGTTGGAAGATTTAGCTATAACAGTCTGTAGCTAATCCTTTATCTTATCGGGGAGGGACCAGATCAGACTGTCATCTGTGTAGGGCATAAGAGTGACAGAGTGACAGAGAGATGGAAGTTATGTTATTAACGAACACATAAAAGAGAGGTGGGCCCAGGAAATATCCCTGGGCAATACCTGCTGCAAAGATTTCCTATATGGAGATGCTTCTTCCATTCTGTAAATTGAACATCCTTAGCAAAAGGTAATTAGTACGCTAGTTCACTACATCTGGGCTGAAGGCAAGGAGTTTGAATTTTTGAATGTCCTTTTAAAATGAATGAAAATTCCACCAGTAAGGCAGTCTTTGTCATACACAAATACATCTTACCTGCTACTGGGTAAAGAAAAAGGGTAAGGGTGTTATGGCCTACTCTGAATACATGCTATGAATAACTGAGAAGGCCATGTTTTTTTATGTGCTCAATAATTTGTTAGCAGAATTGTATTTCAAATACTTTGTTGGGGGCAAAGAACTGTGATTGATCTCAAGTCCTGAGGGTTAGTCTGGCAGGCTACTTTAGACAATGGAATAATCTGTGCAAGTTTAACTGCTTTGGAGCTATAGAATGGCTGAAGATATGAGATAGGTGCTTCGCTACTAAGGGTGCTGCCAGTTGAAGGTAGGACGGATGAAAGAATAGTAAAGTAAAAGTAAAGCAAAGTAAAACTCTGTCATTCAGACCATACAACCATAAAGCGCACAGCTGAACAAAATTATGTTGATTCAAGCTGACGGATACATAACACAGAACCACTGCAACAAAAACTAAAAGCAAACACAAACAATATATAGACAGACACACACACACACAAAACACAGAGACACAGCCAACCAAAGCTTCATCTCCACACTGGCAAATCCCAGTCCAGTTCCACTGATCCAACAAAAACAGACATCAAAAGACCAGATCATCACACATCCAGCAGACAATTGGGTCCCCCACCAACTGCCCTCATCCGGGTCAATAATCAGTCTTCATTGTCCTCCACAATTTCAATCCACCATCCACTCTGACACCGACCTCATCTCTGCACCAGCAATAGTCCAGTTTCCACCTTCACAATCAAATCGGATCCGGCACAACACCCTCTGACATCATCCCACACTGGGTCTTCACCATCTGCTCCATCCAGCACACCTCTCCATATGCAGGCCCGAAAAGCCACGACCAGACCAGCCACTCCCACCACTACAGCTACCCAAGTTAATCCCCCACAGTTCACCAATCCAACAGATCCACCAACACCTCCACCACCCACATCACCAACATCACGGCTGCATCCTCTCCACACTTGGCCCCAGCAACTTCAAAGAACTCCCAAAAAATGTACATGTACTATGGAAAATACCAGAAGAACAATGGGAGCTGAGGAGGCCGCGACTGCATAAAGCGCCACCATCTTACGTTCACTACTGTTAATTATTTCATTATTATTATTCATTATTGTGCCATTAGTGTTAAGGGTTGTATTTGTGCTAGCTTTTCAAGTAATCCCATAACTCTTTTAGATGACACGGCAAGAAAGGAAAATGTTGATGACAGGTAATCTTCACTGAGTGTGTTGATGATTACATGATTTACTGTGTTTATTGTCGGGGGGCAACAGTTTCAGTAAGGAATACTTCTGAAGTTTGGAAGAGATGGCTCCACAGTGATTGTGTGGTTTTTTTTGGGGGGGGGGAGTTGAGAATTTATCAATGTATAGTATCTCGTTGATAAACTTCCAAAAACTTACGCTGGCATGCTATTGGCATTCTGTTTGGCTAAAAGGCAACTGTCTTGCAGTTCGCTCAGTGGAATAAGGTTATAAGCTGATAGCAGGCTGTTTCCTGTGGTCGAGAGTTTGATTTAATTTGTCTCCTTTTCCCCATTGTATTACTCTGAGCAAGTCAATTAAAAAAAAGTGCTTCTGTGCCAAGTTTCAAAACAGTTCCTGTGTGTCACTGCTTTATCCTGGTTAATAAATACAAATATCAACAATACAGCGCTGAATAAAAACGTCCAATGAAGAAAACACAACACGTTGGAAAAAAACTTTATCAAAACAGCAAAGCTTTCGGGTAGAACCCTTTCTCAACACTAATACAATTACATTCAAAACATCACTTGTTTTAAATAAGAGCCCACAAGTCACATGATAGCAACCCATATCATGTGACCAAAGAAACAGATGCAATGTTTATAAGACACATAAAAATACATAAAATATAGATAAAAAATGAATAATGTATGTGTACATCTACATATAAAATGCAGTATAACATAGAAAATACACATATCATAATTGAATACGCTGTAGCTTCATTAAAATAGGTTTAAGGCTTAAAGCAGAATTTAGACCAGGTGGACGATCCGCTGCCAATTGGAGTATCCACTCATATTCTCTGGTGTCAAGAATATTATTAATATCCCCACCCCTAACAGAGGATAGAACAACGTCTATAACCCTAAACCTAAACTTATGTTCAACTCCACTCAATTGTATATGCTTGAATAAGGCATTATTTAGATTTTCCCTCCTAATCTCAGACTTATGCTCAATGATCCTGTCTTTTAGCTTACGAGTAGTCTTACCTATATAAAATGAGCTACACTTAATACAGGTAGCCATATATACAACATTAATTGTGTTACAATTTGCCATAGCATTAAACCTATAGTTTTTATAAGTAATAGGATGAATATAAGAAGAAGAGGTAGCAATATCAGCTATATCTAAGCAACAAGAACAATTCAAGCATTTAGAAGTACCAAACCGAGGCAAACCAAAAAACGTCATATTAGTACCAGTTTTAATATTACCTTTAAAATCTTTGTAGCATAACCTACTTTTAACTGTTCGCATATTTCTGTAAGAAAAATAGGGTTTAGTACCCAATAACCTTAATATCTCAGGAGATGCAGTCAATACCGACCAGTACTTATATATAATACGTTTAATTGAAAAAACTCTATTTCCAAAAGTAGTCACATACCTAACTGTATTATTCCTTTGTGGTATGACTGGTAAATCAGCAAATACGTTATTATCAAAATCGCTATTATTCTTAAAATATGGCGGATATAAAGTGGTTCTATTATGTATAACATAATCCTTCAACTCTGCCAATATGTTACTGTCATAACCACATGTTAAAAATTCATTGTACATTTCATTAAGTTGAGAATAGAAACATACATCACTCGTATTAAGCCTACTCACTCTAGCAAACTGTGCCTTAACAACACCTTTAAAAACATGAGGAGCATGCATACTATCAAAATGTATATACCTATTAGTGTGTACGTCCTTTTTAAAAATAGTGGTATGTAACAAACCATCATTTAGACTGACCTTTACATCAAGAAATAATGCTTCATCTTTAGATACAGTTGCTTTAAAAACTAAAAAGGAAGTAGATGTATTTAAATACGACACAAACTGCTCTAAACTTTCTAGTGAGCCCTTCCAAATCAAGAAGCAGTCATCTACAAATCTCTGATAAAAACAGATATTGTTATTCAAAAATTCACAACCATTATGTATATGCTGTAGTTCCCATTGGTATAAAACCAAGTTTGCATACGTATTAGCAACAGGCGACCCCATTGCCACGCCATTAAGTTGCAAATATAACTGTTGATCAAAAATAAAAATGTTGTTACTCAGCACCAGTTCTAGTAACGAGCAGATGTTTTGAACAGAACTAGCCAAGAATGTTCCATGCATTGTCAAAAATTCTCTAATGGATTCAACCCCATAATTATTTGGTATAACAGTAAAAAGGGATACAATGTCCAAAGTTACAAACAAGTATTCCCCTGTACTGATAAAGTCATTATGCAAATTGTAATACCAAACAGATAATTTATTCAAAAAATCACCTGTGTCCTTTAGTATATTGCCACATTTAGCCAAAAAAGGATACAACTGTTTCTGCAAGTACACAGATATTGGCTCCGTAACCCACCCATTACTAGAGACAATAGGTCTCATTGGTGGGTCCAATAAGCTCTTATGGATTTTAGGTATACCATAGAGCTGTGGGATGACCGGACATGGTACAGTAAAGAAATGGAACAAATCTAAATCTATACCACCATTGATCTGTAGTTCATATACAAACATGTTGACATTACTAATATGTTTCTTAGCATCAATAAAATTAATATGCTTAAAAGCCTTGGCATCATTGAGAAGTAGGGCGACAGAATGGTTGTATTTAACACGATCCATAATGACAACAGCACCCCCTTTGTCCGCTTGCTTAACAATTATATCATCATTCAACTCTAGCTTTCTCAAAGACATATATTCATTATATGTTAGATTATAACTCTATTGTTAGTATTATCAAACAGACTTCTTATTTCAGTTTCGCATAAATTGTGAAAAGCAGTTGTAACAGGTACATTCAAAGGGATAAAAGTGCTACATCTCCTACACACATCTACAGTCAGCGAATCTGTTTTAAACAAGATTTTTAAGTTAATAGTCCTAATAAACTGCTTTAAGTCCGTTAGGGCTGTTACTAGATCAATGTCTGCCATAGGTATAAAATTTAAGCCTTTACATAATAGAGTTAAACAAGGTTCGTCCAAAGGAAATTTAGAGAGATTTAATATACCTCTAATCATCTTCGGCTCAATTTCCCTTGCCCCATGCGGCTGTCGTTCTTGCGCTTTACAGCACCCGCCTGGTGTCTTGTAAGCGATCTGTCCCTCCCCAGCTTGTTTTCTTGCACCCTCTCCAGTTGGTTCAAATGAAAGCGCTTGTCGGAAAAATTAAGCACAGATTGATGTGTCTTTTTCGCTGATGAATTACCATTCACATGTTTCTCCTGCATAACTCCTCCATTAACAGAAAACGACGTCTCGCTCGCAACTACACCTTCTTCAACGACAGCTGAGGTCATATCCAGGGGAGTGGCCAGCCTAATCTTATCCAATGGCAGAGCGGAAGCGCCAGAATTCAAACCTGAGTCCAGGTTTCCAGCTTCAGGAAAATCATCTAAAGCTCTGATAGATGAAATATGAGGGCACTTTCTATTGTACAAAGCAGTACCTGCACTAGTGCCCTTAAAATCACCCTTAGGCCAAGAAAAAATATGACCCTTACGGAAATCGGCCATATCTCTAAAAAGTTTCCGTTTCTTGGCTGCCTCACGGCGGTCATCTAAATCATGGAGCCTGTCGAGCATCTGTTAGTATGTAGTAAGCATATCCGAAAAACAGGGCATGCACATAAGGTCATTCTCCATTAACATAATTTCCTCCTTCAACTCCAATTCACTACTTGAAAAAAACTCATTCATCAGTGTCATATAATCCAAGCTGAGCTTTATATTCAGCTGTTGCCACCGTTTAAGAAGGTCGGGGTAAGTATTACCATATGATGGCATTTTTAAAATTCTTAATCCCCGTGGTACAATGCCCATGTTTAAATATGCACAAAAACTAAACCTTTGCCACTGCAAACGTTTATATGCACCAACCTTTCTCTCAAGGAGAACTAACTTGTTGTTGAAGGTTATAACACCTTCCTCACAGGAAGCCATGGCTTTATCCGCTTCCACGTTGTTAGTAGTAGTAGTGATATAACTTAATAAAGGATTAACCTCCTTCACCAAGATCGACTTAAGTGATTGTACGTTATCCATGTGGCTGCAAGCGTAGGCTCTCATTTCGGACACCCAACGAGTCAGCAAAATGTAGCAGAAGTCAACAATACAGACGCTGAATAAAAAAGTCCAATGAAGAAAACACAACACGTTGGAAAAAAACTTTATCAAAACAGCAAAGCTTTCGGGTAGAACACTTTCTCAACACTAATACAATTACATTCAAAACATCACTTGTTTTAAATAAGAGCCCACAAGTCACATGATAGCAGCCCATATCATGTGACCAAAGAAACAGATGCAATGTTTATAAGACACATAAAAATACATAAAAATATAGATAAAAAAAAGGACGTACACACTAATAGGTATATACATTCTGATAGTATACATGCTCCTCATGTTTTTAAAGGTGTTGTTAAGGCACAGTTTGATCGAGTGAGTAGGCTTAATACGAGTGATGTATGTTTCTATTCTCAACTTAATGAAATGTACAATGAATTTTTAACATGTGGTTATGACAGTAACATATTGGCAGAGTTGAAGGATTATGTTATACATAATAGAACCACTTTATATCCGCCATATTTTAAGAATAATAGCGATTTTGATAATAACGTATTTGCTGATTTACCAGTCATACCACAAAGGAATAATACAGTTAGGTATGTGACTACTTTTGGAAATAGAGTTTTTTCAATTAAACGTATTATATATAAGTACTGGTCGGTATTGACTGCATCTCCTGAGATATTAAGGTTATTGGGTACTAAACCCTACTTTTCTTACAGAAATATGCAAACAGTTAAAAGTAGGTTATGCTACAAAGATTTTAAAGGTAATATTAAAACTGGTACTAATATGAAGTTTTTTGGTTTGCCTCGGTTTGGTACTTCTAAATGCTTGAATTGTTCTTGTTGCTTAGATATAGCTGATATTGCTACCTCCTCTTCTTACATTCATCCTATTACTTATAAAAACTATAGGTTTAATGTTATGGCAAATTGTAACACAATTAATGTTGTATATATGGCTACCTGTATTAAGTGTAGCTCATTTTATATAGGTAAGACTACTCATAAGCTAAAAGACAGGATCATTGAGCATAAGTCTGAGATTAGGAGGGAAAATCTAAATAATGCCTTATTCAAGCATATACAATTGAGTGGAGTTGAACATAAGTTTAGGTTTAGGGTTATAGACGTTGTTCTATCCTCTATTAGGGGTGGGGATATTAATAATATTTTTGAGACCAGAGAATATGAGTGGATACTCTGACTGGCAGCGGATTGTCCACCTGGTCTAAATTCTGCTTTAAGCCTTAAACCTATTTTAATGAAGCTACAGCGTATTAAATTATGATATGTGTATTTTCTATGTTATACTGCATTTTATATGTAGATGTACACATACATTATTCATTTTTTATCTATATTTTTATGTATTTTTATGTGTCTTATAAACATTGCATCTGTTTCTTTGGTCACATGATATGGGCTGTATCATGTGACTTGTGGGCTCTTATTTAAAACAAGTGATGTTTTGAATGTAATTGTGTTAGTGTTGAGAAAGGGTTCTACCTGAAAGCTTTGCTGTTTTGATAAAGTTTTTTTCCAACGTGTTGTGTTTTCTTAATAAATACAAATAAACAGATCAACAAATTCATTTGGTTTACCAAATCCGTAATTTCAAAGCAAATTTTAGGGTTTTAGAAGCATTCAGGCCAATCATATGGTCCTTTAAATGGTATTCTTCCATTTTCATATTGAAATCATTACTGAATCCTAGCCCTTGCAAGAAAATAAAGAGACTTGTAATATTAAGTTCAAGAGGATGGCTACAGGACCTCTTCCACATCCTGACAGGTTCTGCTTTTAAAACCACAACTTCCAATATTAAATTGAGATCAGTACTAAGTGATATTAACTTGACATCATTTATGCTTTATGTTCAAGTTAATTCTAATTTCCTTCCATAGTAACATCAGATAAAAAAGAACTTCAATTCAGGAGAACATAATCTCCAGGTTTCATCTATAAAAAGATACATCAGGACTGGTAGTTACTAAAAATCTTGTTTATGTGGAGCTTTTCTCTTCTGAAAATGGACATATATCCAGTTAGACCAGCCCAGTCAACAAATGTAAAATAAATAAATAAAATAAAATATAAAGCCAAACTGCTGAAGTCCCTTCAGTGACTGATTAAATGGAAGGCCTGTCCTTCAGGGACAAATTATAACACATTTCCTTGCTCTGAAACAAATAATTGAATAAAATAGTTAATGAACAATGTCACATGTCTTCTAATAAGCAAAGCGGACTGCATTCTTTAAAACAGCTTTAATGATTTTTTACCACTACAAAGTGTATATCACCATCAAAGCTCACTATCAACATATAAAAAATAAACTGCATACAATTCTGAGTGGCAAATACTAACATTAATGAAATATGTGCAATTTTGTTACATCTCAAAAGGATAAAAATTAAAAGGTGAACATTGCAATAATGCAGTTGTATGAAATAAGAAAAATACTAACTTTTGAAATCATAGGATCGTAGTAAATGCTGATTTCACTTCCTTCTTCAATGCCGCTATCAACACGTACCTGAAAAAATCATATATATTAAAATAAAACCCTTCTGTGTTGCTCACATGTACACTAACATAGGACATAAAATACATACAAACACATGCTACAGGTCTGTGCAAAGTAATTTAAAAAATGTTAAAACTAAACAACTGTGCACAGTGTTATACATGCATAACTCCTATCTAGGAAGTAAAGTTATTCACCAATATAGGACAACAGCACTGTTATTCACTATTACAGCATCTTTCAAGAGGATATTATAACACAAAAAGAAAGTTACATACATACCATAAATTACAGCTTTGTGATCCACATCCATCCACATAATGTCAGGACTGGTAGCGACAACAAGAAAACTTACCTGTATCTACCAAAGTCTGCCAGGTTCAAAATCCTCCCATCGCACACATAATGCTAGTACCTACCATACTCTCTGGATCAAGTTTGCCATAGCCTACTTATTCTGTTATGGGAGCTGGACAACACGTCCCCAAAGAACATGCCTCAAGTCCATTTGACCAGGTCTTTTTATGAGAACAAATTAGATAAGGATTGGGGATGTGAGAGAATATATTGAAGTGGATGAACATGGATCATAAAGAGCTATCATTACAGTAAGTACATAACTTTTGTATCCTACATGATCCAATCTGTCCATTCAAAGTCAGCCAAGAGTTTCCAGGAGCTGGTCACAAAGGACACAGGTGGACCTGGACATCAAGATCACTTCCAGTTTGTAGTGAAACACATGTTGAAGCTGTACAGACATTTTTCCACAGAGAAATCCTTGAAAAAGGCAGAAGAAGGCATGATAGTCCTTGCTGAATGGGATTTTGATTTGCATGGCAATTTTTTACATTTTATATAACAAAAAGTAATACATTCATATAGTTATTGGACAGAGTGATCTTAGACACTGTTTAATCTGATTTATAAGAAGTAAAAGAGGCAAACAACTGATTGGCTTTTCATGATGTCTTTGGATCTATTATGATAGAAACTAAGCTGATGATGAATGCCAGGGTAATGCAGTTGGTATTTTCCTTTATTAGAAAACTAAAAAACGAAGACAAGTAAGTTGATAAACTGGGTAAAATTAATGTCTCTTTCAGTCACTGGCATGAAGGATGGACCTGTGCATAAACATACCCTGCCCTTGTGAAAAACAATATATAGTGGTTGAGGTGCTACTACAAAGAGAGTTTTCCAGGTCAAAACCTTTATATCTGCTCTGGTCTCAACTGTAGATCTAAAGGTGGGCTTAGTTAGCTTCTCCAACATTAAATTTAGGTCTCAATGAGGTACAAGTTCCCTAACAGGATATTAATGTACCTCATAAAATGCTTTACAGACTTTTAAAGAAGCCAACAATGTAGGGTTTCATTGAAATCACTGCTGAATAACTGGAACCCTGGTCAAAAATGCTGGAATTGAAGACAGGAATAGGAAGAGAGTATGAATTTGAGCCCATGTTTGGTTTCCCACAAAGAAAACTTTATTCACTTACCCTTATAAGCTCTTCTAGTGGATGTTTCTTGGGGTACACTAAGGATCTGGATCATTCTGGAATGGTATGCAGAGAGTATGAATTTGAGCCCATGTCTGGTTTCCCACAAAGAAAACGTTATTCACTTACCCTTATAAGCTCTTCTAGTGGATGTTTCTTGGGGTACACTAAGGATCTGGATCATTCTGGAATGGTATGCAGGGTCACTGACCTTTAATGAAACTACAGAAACCATGTACTCTGTTTGAGGGTCTTTGTGATGATTTGAGGTACTGTCAGCTATGCCAGAAGTAGGGAAGAGGATGTGTAACATATGCCAGCACAGCTAGCTGGAATTTTGTAAAGAATTATGTATCATTTGTAAATCAAACAGATTTGTACAGATGTTTGTGTTGAAAAATGTATCTGTAAAGCTGCTTGTGTTAAAAATATACCAACAATGTGCTGGGCAGAAAACGAGATATACATGTATTATTGCAACTGTTTTAATATATATGTTTTAAAACAGGATATTAGAAGAGAAGTGGTTAATCTCAACCCACCTAACTTTGAAAATAGTTTGAAATTAAATTACCTGTCTTAGGCCAGAAAGATTGCATCTTACAGTTCTCAATGCAGCCAGAGGCAAAATGTCTGTACTAGGAAGTTTTCTACATTGTCTTTGGGGTGAACTAATTGCTACCCTGGAAGGGTGGAGGTTTGGTGTGTGTGTGTGTGTGTGTGTGTGTGTGTGTGTGTGTGTGTGTGTGTGTGTGTGTGTGTGTGTGTGTGTGTGTGTGTGTGTGTGTGTGTGTGTATGTGTGTGTGTGTGTGTGTGTATGTGTATATGTGTGTGTGCGTGTGTGTGTATGCATTACTGACACATATATGCTAAATCCTGACAGCTTCTAGCCAAGGGGGTAGCATGGGAACCAGATGTCAGACAACCAAATGTATGTGATATCATTCTGTAATCCATCACTAAAAAATTATATTTTAATACTAGGTGAGACTGAAGTCTCATGGCAGTCTGTTTTTGGAACCTGACAGAGAAGGACCCCTCACCTACTACTTCTTGTCTTGCTCTACTAAGTGAACCAAGGAATAATAATTCTTTAGATCAGTCAAGAAATATAGTGAAATTAGTTAAGTACTGTTTTTCTGTACCTGTGGGAATCTATTCATCTGTGTTTTTTAATTTTCCTGTGGCTGAAACTCTGCTGTTTACTGTAAACAGATATTTAGTATTTTCATGTTCTTTTCTTATTTCTTATTAAATATATTTAAACTTTTCATTGTGGCTGGTCTTTTACAGAATATTTTAATCTCTGAGAGTATTTATAATTATTTGGTTACAGCTCTGGCCACTCCTGAAAGCCTTGCTGATGGTCAAACTACCATTTCCATTAATATTAATTTCACTCAGTATAATTGAGTACCCTTTCAGGAGCCTTAGAGTAACTAGCTTTGGAGTGTCTAGTGGTGCTGTATCTACTTCATAGTCTGGGCAGAAAGGGGCATAGCTAGTAAATCTGCACCAGCCTTTCCCAAGTGCGCACGTGTGTGTGTGTGTGTGTGTGTGTGTGTGTGTGTGTGTGTGTGTGTGTGTGTGTGTGTGTGTGTGAGAAAATCAAATTTCAGTGTGTGTGTGTGTGTCAGCTGTTTGGAGCAGGGGCACGAAGCACTGGTTTTACAGAGAGGGTGCAGGAGAACTTGGCTTGGACACTTGTCTGAGGTCTCAACTCTACAGCATTGCCAGTGGGGAGTCTTACTGGAGACCTGGAGGGAGACAGCTAGAGAAATCCAGACCTCGGACTGTATGTGCTCCCATTGTGCTCTTAAGGAAAATTGTGCTTAATGCAGAGAGGTGCATCTGGAAATACTGGGTGTATCAATTTTTGTTACAAGTGAACGTCCCTCTCCAATGCCAGTAGTGAGGATTCGGGATCCTTGATTACTGGCTCAGAGTGGGGACGTCACAGTCTGAATGAAGCTTGACAGATGGGTTGGTTAGTAGATCACTAAGGTTTGAGAAGAGGAGGTTTTTCCAGCATAGAAGGCCACACAATGGAAACCATTGTTGGAGCCAAAAGAAGGTTTTAAGAGTGATGACAAGTAGGACAATGGATTAATCACTCCCTATGGGGGCCTTTAAATTGATTATAACTTAGTAAAAAGGTTCATTTGGATGAGATCCTACAAAGAAATCACTGTACATGTATGTCAGAGCAAAAATAAAGAAAAAGAATACTCAGAGGAGAAATAAAAATATAGAAAAAGAGCTAGAGGTAGAGATTATATCAGCTGGCTGGTGACAGCTCACGAACAGCCAAAACAACTCCAGGGTCAGGATGGGCAAGAGGAGGAAAAAATCAAAATTACGTATAAAAGAAGTATTCAAAATAACTTGTTCACTACAGGACTATATGAAGGCTAATGAAAAAAAGTTGCATAAATAGAGAAGATATTACTGGGGTCAACTTTATGTGCTCAAAAGCTGAAATACCCAAATCCAAATAGCGCGACACATAAAGAACGAACCGCGAATACGTCGAATGAACGAAACCGCAAAAGTAGAAATATCAAATTCACATAGTTGGCCCGTCTGCAGTATAGCTCTGTAAGGTAAGTGTGTGATAGTTACGGACCTTAGGGTTAGGGAGGGGTTAAGGTAAGTGCATAGGTAGTTAGTGTATGTAAGGTTTTGTGTAGGTAATGTATGTAAGGTTTAGTGTAGGGTTTTGTTAAATGTATGTGTGTGGAAGTGTGCCACAGTTACTGACCTTAGGGTTAGGGATGGGTTAAGGATAGTGCATAGATAGTTGTGTATGTGGGGTTTAGTGTAGGGTTAGCAGTAGGGTTTTGGTGCTTTAATTTAGGGTTAGAAGTAGGGTTTTGGTTAGTGTATGTATGTGTTTTTTTTATTGTGTTTGGGTAGGTAGTGTGTTGCGGGTGGTGGGTAGGTCAACTATGACTGTTCGAGGTTTTAAATTTCGCGCTTTAGTACGTTCGACGTATTCGCGGTTCGCTCTATGTGTCGCGCTATTTGGATTCGGGTTTTTCGTGTTTCAAGCGTATAAAGTAGACCCACATTACTGCATCACTTGGATGATACTGTGTTACTGAAGGAGAACAATGAATTGAAAGCCAAGATTATAGAACAAGAAGTTAGGTTGAAAACAATTGAATTAGAAGATTGATTGTGAAGGGATAATTTGCAATTTAACACTATTCCAGAAAATGCAGAGGGCCCTACCTGCAAAGGTTGTATGGCCAATTGTAACACTAAATGGACTGGACTGCTACACCAGGATGTTAAGTCTGAACATGCTCAGGGTATACAAGCTCTGTGATCCTGACAAGGAAAATCCTCAGTGCTTTCATTGTTAAGAGACAGATCTGTGAGCTGAAAGAACAAATTATCTATAAACTATGCAAAAAGGGCCTAATACTGAGGTGGTGTTTTTGTCAATCACTACTATTCAGCTGTAAACCGAATCATAGGTTTACAGGCAAGTGCTATGCTAGCTGCACTGGTGGGCCATTTTAAGCCTAGCCAAACCCTGTACATTGTGTCTGAGAGGTACACAGTATAACCATAATGTCAACCTCCCCCAACAATTCACAGAAGCAAGTTTCTTCCAATCATTAGGAGGGCTACACATAAAGAACACTGGTATAAACTGGCATATCCAACTTTTCTGATGATATTTTTCTATACTGCAGTGAAAGTCTACATGGAACCAGACATGGCACTTGCTGACTTCCAAGACTCAGTTGAGAAATCCAGCCATTATGACTGCTTCAGGAGAAGCCATTAATGGTGCACCAAAGATTGCCACTGAAGCCTTTTCTGGTCTTTCAGCAAGTAATGAAATACAAGTGGAAGAACCTGCAAGTATATTCAGGGCTTCAGCAAGATACTCTGCAGACAGTAGAAACACAAGCAGACATGGCTCAAGAGTCCATTTTAGAGATCTGAATCACTTGACAATTAAATAATGCAAATTTGATGGGGCAGTGAGTACTCTGAATGGTAATTTGTGGTAACTGCCATCTCTGGGTCAGGCCTGGAGTACATGCTGACACTGATGCTATATATAAGCCAGATTATGCATCTACTTCTTACAAATGAGTTATGGTGCAATGTTTGTTTACTGTAATCCTATTATAAAGAACTGGTGTAGAAAACATAGGGGCCAGAAGCCACAGAATCTTGGTGATGGACAATGAGGCCTCTGTATGTAAATGTGAAAAAGTATTTTTGGGAGCAAAAATATATGCACTACCAGGTAACTTGGTTTAAATGGTATTTTCTATGTAAATATTGAAATGGTTATATTTAATTGCTAGTTATGTACTTACCATAACTTTTCATCTGTGTTGTCCTCTTTTCATTCTGCTTCACTGATGGGTCTCGGATCTGATCCTCAGATCCAACTCAGTCATCTCTAACAGACATAAGCTTCTAGGCTCGAGCTCCTCCCCTACCCATAATCCTCCACTCCTAGCCCAACCTCCCCAGATCGAGTTTTCTGCCCCTTATAAACAATATATAGAAAGAGAGACAACCAAGAGCTCAACCTGGACCCAAGGTCCATCAATGGCTATTCCAGATCCTTTAGAAGCATAAAATTGCTTTGGAGGAGGATGGTTGGGTGGGAAGGTACAGCAGAATGAGAAGAGGACAACAGAGATACCAAGTTATGGTATGTACATAACTAGAAAATCTTATGTTGTCCATCTTATTCTGCTTCACTGATGAGTCAGAATCCCCAGCTACATGATTTATTAGGAGGCCTCAAGAAGGATATGCCAGAGCACCGATGAACCAAATGACATCCTGCTCCTGGACACAACATCCAATCTGTAATGGATCACAAAGGTATGAGAAATAAACCAAGTGGCTGTGGCACAAATGTCATCAATGTGAATTTTAGAGGAAAAGGCGGCAGACGCGGCAATGGACCTGGAAGAATAGACTTTCGGAGGACCAGGCAGTGTTAGACCATTCTTATTATAAATAAAGGATATGCAGCTAGTAATCCACCTTGCTATTGTCACTTTTGACACAGACTGACCCTTGCGATTAGGAGAAAAGGAGACGAATACCTGCTCTGATTTTCTAAATTGCTTAGTCCTGTGGAGGTGGAAATGTAGATGTCTGTGAACATCTAATGAATGAAGAAGGCATTCCTCTTTGTTGGAATAGTTAGGAAAGAAAACTGGTAGCTGAATGCACTGGTTTATATTAGCTGAAGTGGCTACCTTTGACATGAAGGATTAGTATACAGAGAAACCCTACCCATGTGAAAAATGAGATAGGGTGTTTGGAAGACCGAGCTTGCAATCCAGAGACCCTTTTAACTAAAGTAAGAGCAGACTTCCAAGACAAATATTTCAGTTTACAAACATTGGCCGGTTCAAAGGGGCTTTAGGTTTAAGGCTTACAGAACGAGGGTCAAGTCTCATGGAGGAGTAGGGTCTTTGACTGGAGGTCTCAGAAGAAAAATACACTTCATAAAGGCTTTACATAACCTGGTAGAAGCAACAGTTCCAGGAGATAATCCTGAATGGAAGTTGGACATGGCTGCCAACTGAAGCTTAATGGTCATAAAACTAGAGCCCTGGTTACATAAAGATTCTAGAAAGGACATAATTGAAGGAATTGGGGCTGAAAAGGGGTCAACGTCATTATTGGCAGCCCAAATAGCAAATCTTTTCCACTTACTCTTAAACACCTTTTTGGTGGAGGCTTTTTGAGAGGCTAAAATGATATCTTTGGCTGGGGAAGAAAACCTGGACCCTCTAGCAATCATGTGAACTGGAGAAACCATGCAGTTAATTTGAAAGTGTGGAGGTCTGGGTGGAGTCCTAGGGTCGGGTGAGAAAGGAGGCCTGGTTTGGGTTCAGCATCCATGGAGGATGTCTGAGATGAGACCAAAGGAAGAAGAACCACACCTGATGTGGCCAAAAAGGGGCAATGAGGTCTACCATGCTCTTCAACCCTTTGGCTTTCTGGAGAAATTTCAGAATCAAAGGAAGAGGATGGTAGGCATAAAGGAGACCGGGAGGCCAGTCATGGACTACAGCATCCCTCAGGGAACACCCTGAAGGAGGAATCAGAGCAAAGTAACTGCTGCATTTGTGGCTGCAAGGCGACATAAAATATCGCAGCAAGGAAGACCCAACGGTCGAATATCTAATTTGCTACTGACTGATTAACAGACTACCCATGGGGTATCAGTATAGATCTGCTGAGTCTGTCTGCTAACAAGATGGATTTCCCTGGTACATGTGTTGCAAGTAGAAAGTGGTTTAAAGAGATTGCCCATTCCCAAACCCTCATGGCCTCTTTGCAGATAGGGTACAAACGGGTTCCTCCTTGACTGTTGATGTACCAGACTCCTGATATGTTATCTGTGTGGATGGCAATTGTCCCTGTAGGGAGAACTTCCTGGAAGGCTTGCAATGATAAAAAGGACAGCTCTCATCTCTAGGACATTGATATGCAGACTGGTTTCCATCGGAGTCCATGTGTCTTGGACCATCTTCACCTGAAACTGCCCCCCCCAAGAATAAGTCGGAAGCATCTGTGGTCACACTGGTGGAGGGTGGTGGGAGAGTGAAAGGCCTGCCTATCGTCATAGCTGCATGAATCCACCACCGTAGATGGGACCTGAAAATGTCTGTCAGCCTGATAGAAGCACATAGGGGATGAAGCAGAATGGACCACTGAACAGACAGTATCCATTGAAAAATACACATATAATACCTGGCTAGAGGAACCAAAAGTACAGTGGCTGCCATGGAACCCAGACCTCATAGAATTACCCTGGCTGGAGGGGATGGCAGATTCAAGACGGCCAGAATCTGACGTTTTAATGTGTCGCTGTGATGTTGAGGCAAGGCCACTTTCGGAGTAATGGTGTTCAGTTGGACTCCAATGAACTCCAAGGACTGAACTGGCATTGGTTGTGACGTGTCCGAGTTTACAGTAATACCAAGCAATTGAGACAGTTGGTAAAGATCGCCTCTCACCTGACAAAGTTGTCAGAGAGTGGGGGCAGTCAGGAGCCAATCATCTAAATACGGGAATACTTGGAACCGTTGCAGTTGGAGATGAGCTGCAACCACTGCCATACATTTGGTAAATACCCAGAGGGCTGTTGCGCGATCAAAGGGCAGGGCATGAAATTTGAAGTGATTGGTTCCCAGGAAGAAGTGCAGATGACTTCTGAAGCATCTGTCTATTTTTATGTGATAGTACACGTCATTGAAGTCCACTGAATACATCCAGTCATCCTTCCACAGCAATGGGAGGATGAACTATACCATCACTATCCAGAACCTGGTCTTCCTCACGTACAAGTTGAGATCGCTTAGGTCTAAAATGGACCGTAGGTCCCTTGTTTCCTTTGGCACAAAAAAAATCGGGAGTAAGTTCTGGACCCTTTCTAATCAGTAGGGAAGTCTTGGATGACTCTTTTCTACAGCAGTTTGTTGATCTCGGTAGCTGCCAACTCCCTCTGACTGGACGGATTGTCAGGGAATCTCTTTTGAATCTTTGGAGGGGAAAGAGAAAAGGGAATGTAGTAGCCTCTGGATATAATGTTTCGCACCCAAAAGTTTGTTGTAATTTGGGCCCAGGTGATTGAATACAGAGCAAAACGGCCCTCAACTGCCTCCAGAGTAGGACAGTCAGGCAGCACTTCAAGCATGCTAAAAGGGCTTGTCGGGAAAAGAGCCCTAGTTCTGTGTGCCACCTCTGCCTCTTGGGTGGCTTCTCCCATTAAAGCCTCCTCCCCTGCCTCTATAGGAGTACCCTCTGCCTTGATCAGGGAAAAAACTTTGAGACTTACAGAACTAACTTTCTTAGCCCCTCGTTGATTCCTAGAGTATGTTCGTTGAAGGGTGGAAAACTTGATCCCATGCAGACAAGGTCTTACCTTTTGCTCTCTGCAGGTCAGGGTTTCCTTAACAGATGGTCCGAACAGAGTGGAAAGGATGCCTTAAAGGCTCTGCAAAATCACACAGCCTCATTCAAGCATGGCAATGTATCCAGATGCTAGTGCCAGCTGCCCTAGAACCCTCCGCTGAGTGGGAAACAAGTCTCACAAAAGAGTTTGCTTTGGAAGTGAGAGTGGCCAACTTTGGGGGAATCCTGTCAAACTCCTCCTTAGGCATGCACTCTGTCAAAGACTTGGAGAGTTCTTTGACCAAGTCTCTCTGAAGGTGAACAAAATGTGCCAGATAATTTAGAGCTCTCAGTAAAAATGTTGCTGAGGCATAAGCAAGCTTCCTGAACCTGCCCAATATTCTGGACTCCCTGTTCGGTGGATGGACAGTAGAGCTCTGCTGGGTGAGCTCTTTCTTGGTAGGGGCTGTCACCACCACCACAGCATCAACTGAAATGCCCTTACTCCAGAAAGCACGGTCCTTCGGAGCTAAAAGGATTTTACTCAGTCATTCAGGTACTGGTACTATGGTGTCTGGCTCCTTCCAGGCCCAACAGGCTATAAGGTCTATGAAAGCATCCACCGGGGGGACAACCCGAGATGTAGAAGCTCCCATCTCAAAGGCCTCCAAGAATACAGATTCCTCTGAAGAGGAGTTTTTGAAAGACCAACCACCTTTTAATTTCCAGATCTCTAGGATGTCAGAAAAAGAGACATCATCCGGTGGTGATTTGGGAGACCCTCTCCCTCATCATAATCTCTAACCTTCGTGAGGGACTCAATGTGCTTCCTTTTGCATGTCTTCTTCTGTGGCATCTCCTCATGAGATACTCAGGTGAGGAGCTAGAAGAGGAAGGGGGCACCTCAGATGGAAAAACAGGAGGTCCTCCGAGACAGGCTGACCCTGGACAGAAATGGTAGCTCCAAGGCCATGATGCAAGGGGGGTACACGGGACAGAGCAGCAGTCCAAGGGACTGGTTCCCTACCAACAGAGAAAGCCTTTTCTATAACCTGGAAAGCCGAGGGCCCCAGGGAGATCCTCCTGAGCACCCTCGGAGCCAAACCACCGAGGAAGATGGAGGGAGCCCACCAGAACCCCCACTCCCAGACAGAACCAGACCTACATTGTTGAGGGCCAAAGCTCCAAGGGAAAGGGATAGATTTGAAAACACCGGAGCTGAACCTCGACCCTCGGACCTGGCTGCAGCATCCCAGGTCCGGGACACACACTGCTCAGATCTCAGAGCACAGATGGTCAAGGTAATGGTCTGAGTCGAAAAAACAAAGGTCTGGTCCTCGGATCCGACACAGAAACCCTCAGAAGACTACCATCCTGGGGCTCCAAAACTGAAATGCGGATCAGAGAAGGAGATAAAAAAGTAGGTGGAACAGGCCCTGATTTATGAATGGACAGGGATGGAAGAACCCCCATCTGAATCTGGGCCTTGATGATAGATCTGACCATTTTGTCCACATCAAGATAAAGGATGCGAGAGGATCTGGAGGAAACCACCGATGATGGACTGGAATGCCTCAGGGTCTGTAGTATCGTGGAAGGCAAAGTTGGAGAAACTGAGAGAATGGATCTCCCTGGAGACCTGAAGGAAGACTGTGGGACCCAGGGATCTACAGATCTGAAGTGGACTTCTTGCATCCAGAGACTGAGGATCAGTAGGCATAGCTGATATCAAAGGCTCACCTGGAGCTGCCAAGTCAACTGGATCTGACGGAGCCAACAAAGGCATCAGTGCCAAAGTAGTCAGATCCGAAATCCTTGGACCCTTAAAAGGCAGCTCCGAAGAAGCTCAGGATTCCTAAAGGCACATTTTCTTTGCCTCAGACCTATGCTGGGAAGGGGGTTGAGTCCCTGGAGAAGGAGAAGAAGAAGAAGTGGGCAAAAGGCCTTTCAAAATATTTTTTTTTATTTCTCCTTTCTTGGATAGCTCTAGGATTAAACCCCTCGCAGATATTGCAAGGGGTATCCAAATGAGCTGGTCCTAAACAGTATGCACACCTGTCCTGTGGGTGAGAGTGCAGAATCTTCCTCTTGCACTTGGAACACCGCTTGAATCCTGTAGACTTATCCATGGTAGTACTGTAAAAAGTTAACAAAAAGACTATTACAATAACTCTAAACTATAACCTATAAAGATATCACACTGCAACTATAAACTACAGCTATAAAAAGACAACACTGCAACAAAAAGTTTTAAGATTCTACTCTAAACTAGGAGGATAATGAAAGAGGATCTTGATGCACCTTGAAAGCGAAAGGGAAAGGAAGAAGCTAAAAACTCAAAAATATTAACTAATTAACTAAGTTATACAAAATTTTGACTTAGCTGGTAGCTGAGCACTGGAATCGTGTCTGAGCATGTCAGTGGCAAATGGGATCTGAGGAGGTTGCTTGGGCTAGGGGTGGAGGATTGTGGGTAGTGGAGGAGCTCGAGCCTGGAAGCTTAAGCCTGTTGGAGATGGCAGAGTTGGATCCGAGACCCATCAGTGAAGCAGAATGAGAAGGAGAACATCAGATACAAAACTTAACAGTCCAAGGTCTATCAAAATGGTTCTGTAAAGTCTACTATGATTATGATGCATTCTTCTTCCATTATCTAGATGTGATAATAATAGCACTGCCTGGCTTTAAACTTCACGGGTTCTAGTCAGGTGGTGATCTCTATTAGAGTTAATCTGGGTAGAGGAGTTAGCATTTGGTAGGGATTTCCAGAGAGTGGTACACCCAGGTTAGCAACTTCGTGCATGCACTCACCTCACATTGTGCCCATCTTTGTTCATTGAGGGCCCAACATAAGTATTATGACTACTACATGGGCTAGCCCATGTGTGGGTAGGTCTAGGCAATACGTCTTCTACTAGAAATTGACAAATGCTAACAAAAACCATTACAAGAAAAGAACAGCCAAGTAGCCTGGGTTACTGTCTGGTAAGAATGAGCTGAAATTTAAAGAGGAAAGGTGGCACACAGGTCTCAGAAAGGTGTAAGAATGAATGGTGAGTGTGTAGTCGCAGAAAAGCAAATCTGGTTTAGGCACTACAGGGAGGGAAGTGACCAGGAGCTAAGCAGATATGGAGTGCAAGAAAGGCGCATTTGGAATCACAAGGGAGATTTTTCTCCAAAGAAGATGATCAGTGGGAGTAGAACTGACATTGTACAAAGTTAATAAAATTATTTGTTTGATGGAGACTTCCAAGATAGCTACATACTGAACAACAGCTTAATTTCAGCTATCCTAGTAGGAAAGTAAAACTAAAATAAAGGAGCATCACTGAAACTTTTACATGGGTAAAATTCAGTTACTAGCTAGTAAGGCCACTATCTGGATGCCAGCAAAGAAGCAATTTGGAAAACCTGAAATGAAATCAGCTAGAAAAGGCAAAGCCAAAACACTGGCTGGGAAGAATTCTGCAGCTGTTCAGCAAAAATTAGTTCAAGCTTCAGCTTTTGTTAAAGAATTGGCTTCCAGTGATTTAAAAGAAAAAATAAATGTACTCAGAGGTGATTAAAATAAATGAAATACTGAAGAAATATATCAACTCAAACAACAAAGGGATGGAAGAAAATTAGAATAAACTGACTAGCTATTCAGATGAAGTGATAAAACAGCAAAGATCAGGGGTTGAAATAAAGAAAAGGCTGGCCGATTATAAGACTTCTCAAGAAGAGATGTTTCAAAAACAGTAGTTAAAAGACAGAGCATGCAAAGAAAACCTGAGATTTTCTGTGTACCAGAAAAGCTGGAAGGAACAGACCCTGTTTTATGAAAGCACAAAAAAGCAACTGGATTGGTGTACCACACCAAAATGTGTTTTTAAGAGCACAAGTGTAAGCGACAAACCTGGAAATGAAAAAGCAGCCAAAATCTATATTAGTAAACATGCAATCATACCAGCAGAAAAAGTTGATACTGATAAAAATGTGACAGAAAGGAAAAGTATTAAAACTGAGGACAGCAGACTGTGAAAAATGAGAAGCAAATTTATCCCTGCAATTAGGGAAGGATGAGTGGCAAGTGTGATATTCAAGATGTTATATCCAGCTGTTTTCAGAATATTTCTTCCTGCAGGATCAGTTATTTTTTTATGCAAAACAGGCTAAGGAGGGAAAAGACTTACAAACAAAAGGTAAGCAATAAGGGGACTCTTCTCATTCTTCTGACAACAGAGATCATAGACACACTTGTCATTGAAATATTTTCCAATGCTCAAACAATGCTTGAGAGACAGAAAAAAACAGGACTAGAAGAATCAGAAGTACTTTGGACTTGAACCAGAGTCTAGTGTTGGGAGATGGACATGCTTAAAAAGAATACAAGCAACACTGAAGTTAGTAAATAAATGTGAGATTAAAAGCATCAATGATATTTGTGAAATAGGGCTTTGCAAATAAAAGTATAAAAGTGGCTGAGAAAAAATGGACTTTTGTTGACTTTGTTAAAATAGTGGGTGGACTCCAAAGCATATACCCAATATGATGTGTTTTAATGTTTAGAAGGACACTAAAGGGGGGAAATAAGTAGCTGTAAGTAAATAAATGTTGTTCTTATTAGTATTTGTATAAAACATTTTACAATACAAACTGCATGCTACATGGCAAATAAGTTTGTATAGTGCTCAGTCACGATTATTATAAATGTGAGGGGTCTTTTCAGTAACTCTTGTATGAGCTTAAGCTAATAAAGGAAACAAGTACCTCATTTATTTATAAAAATATAGTTTTTACAACATAACAACAGGAGAAAGGCTGACCAGGCACAAGTTTAAGTTAATATAATGCTGTGATCTTAGTCTGCTGGAGTGGGGGGTGGGATATAAAATTGTCCAAATTACATATAGAACAACAATGATAATTTCCATTTCTACATTAATGTCCTTAACTGAAAACAAACTTTTCCGTAAGTGATGAAAGCCTTTAAAAAATGCCAAGCTTCTTGCATATGAAAAGATACTCGCTTGTGATTTTCTTTAAATTCCGTTAGCAAATGTTCTCAGTGACAGACAAGAAGTTTGCAGCCAAAGGCAGTTAGCCAGAGGAATTCTGTACATTGTGTTCTGAGTGAAATGCACAAATATTCTGTCATATATCTGCATGCTGTTTTTTTTTTCCTCATTGCGAAGTATTTTTATGTGGAGACAACTGTCTACAAGTGTAAACAATTAATCTTGAGAGGTCTGAACATTCTTTGCTCTGGGAAATGCAAAACTGAAAGGTACAATGACAAGCATTTCAGAGAAAAATAAAGTTTTAAATTACGGGAAGTGAATAAAATACAGTAGCCTGCCAGTAGCCTTAATACTTCAATGAACAGTGAGCAATTTAGTTTTATTTAAAGGTAGTCAGCGCACTTTTTCTTAAGGAAAAAAGTTAATGTTTTCTGAAAACATACAAGCTGTTTTTCACATATGGGTGGGGAACAGAGATAAGAAAAGAACAGACAACAACTGATCTAAGTGGGAACACAGGCTATAACATACGCTTTAGCAAAGGTAACCTTAATTTTAGTTTAGGTTATACCTGTGGGTGCAGCAGTCGGTTTGGAGCAATTATCCATATATGGAAGATTAAACTTCATTTGCTGAAAATGTATACAGTTATTGTCCATATCTTTTACTCTGGTTGATAAAAATATACCTAATTTGTATACAACACTAAAGGGACTTTTTCACTGCTTGTATCTTACTATCCATTTCCATAAACAAGAGCTTACAGTTTTGCAGTTTTTGCAGTATGTTTGTTCACCATATCATTTGCAGCCATAACAGAAGCCTTTTTAATCCATACTTCCAAATACTTCATCTTATCTTGGCACCATAAATACGACTATTGCTGAACCAGGTCATGGTGAGTACTTAATTTACAGCTATAGCCTTTGTTTCTTCTTTATCAATTTTATATCAGAAAAAAAAAGTACAGTTTTGTACCTACCATAAATGTAGATGTTCGAGGATCCCCATTGCTTCAGTCCTTACTATTGGGTGTAGTCCGCTGTCCAGTCGGCCCGAATACCAGAGTATATGGCTGACGTCGGTCAGGGCGCATTAGACTGACGTCAGTACGTCAGGGTACTAATGCGCATGACCGACGTCATATCCTCAGTCTTTTCTTGCCCCAGATGTCAGAAGACCCTAAAAAGACAAGGCCCAAAATACCTGCACCAAAAATATGTACAATATATACAAGAAAATATACAAACATATCAGCATGTAACCTCACCTACACAACCACCCCTAAACACAGAGGGGAAGGAGGGAGGGTAAATTGGACTGCAGCAATGGGGATCCTCGAACATCTACATTTATGGTAGGTACAAAACTGTACTATGTTCTTCGTTCCCCATTGCTGCAGTCCTTACTATTGGGTAGAATCCCAAAGCAGAGGTAAGGGAGGCTGGCAAATCATAAAGAAGCAGGAGCTGACAACATGCCTTGCAAAACAGCTGTGGCAAAACCAGCCCTAGACTTAGAGTAGATAGGAAGATGATAATGCTTAGAGAAAGTATGCACTGAACTCCAAGTAGCTGCTTCCAAAATATCCTTAGTTGCCACTACCCTTAGAAATGCTGTTGAAGTGGCAGTAGCTCTAGTGGAATGAGGCCTAATCCCAGCTGGAATCTCCTTGCCATGATGGGAATAACAAAATGCAATGCAAAAGCCAATCCACCTAGAAATAGTTTGTTTTGACACAGGCTTGCCCTGCGAACTCAAAGCAAAAGAAACAAACAACTGCTGAGACTGCCTAAAATCCTTAGTCCTGCTTAAATAATAGCATAATTGCCTGTGTACATCTAAAGTGTGCAAAATCTTTTCCCCTTTATTTTGGGGTCTGCATAAAAAGTAGGCAAATGAATAGTTTGGTTTAAAGCCACACTAGAAACCACCTTAGGCATAAAGGAAGGATTAGTGCGTAATGATACCTATCCTTATGGAAAATCAAAAGGGCTCTACTGCCATAAGGGCCTGCAACTCAGACACCCTTCTTGCAGAAGTAATAGCCAACAGAAAAGCAGTCTTCCATGACAAGTATTTCAATTCAGCAGTAGCCAGGCTCAAAAGGTTGTAGAGTAAGTTTTTCCAACACAAAATTGAGATCCCAAGCAGGAGTAGGAGCTCTACGTGGGGTCTTATATTCTTTGCCCCTCTAAGAAACTGCTTGAACAAAGGATGTGAAAACAATGGTGGGTCACAATCATAGTGAGCTGAAATTGCTGCAGCATGAATCTTAATGGAAGAGAAGGACAAACCTTTGTCCAATAACTCAGTAAGATATTGAAGAGCCGCACTCAAATTAGGCTCAGAAATCTCCAAATTCTTTGCTGTACTCCAAAATAAAAATCTCTTCCATTTTTCTGCGTACACTTTCCTTGTACTAGGTCTTCTAGCTTCCATAATCACATTTAAAACTTGTTGAGGAAGTTGAGACCTGCTGTGTTTCAACACAGAATATGCCAGGCTGTTAGATGAAGAGTGAAGCTTGACATTGAGCAGATGACCGTCCTTCTGAGATAACAGATGAGGAATCAGAGGTAAAGGCCATGGAGGCTTCTTTACCAGACTCCGTAGTAGTGGGTACCAGTGTTGCGAGGCCAATCTGGAGCTATCAAAATCATCCTTGGCCTGTCTTGTCTGACCTTTAATAGTACCTTTGGAAGAAGAGGCAGAGGTGGAAAGGCATACACATGAAGGTTTTTCCAACTGAAAGACAGAGCATCCACTTTCCAAGCTGTGTGATGAAACCCCTTTGTGCAATACTTTGGCAGCTGGTGGTTTAGTGGAGAAGCGAACAGATCTATGTCTGGAGTTCTCCATGACACTGTCAATTTCTGAAATACATGAAGATCCAGTTTCCACTCGTGGGGATCCATGATTTGTCTGCTTAACACATCTGCTAAGGAGTTCTGTGCTCCTGGCAGAAACCTTGCCTGAAGAGTTAGTTGCAAGCTTAGCGCAGTCTCCCATAAAATCATTGCTTGCCTGCATAGAGGATAAGAATGTGTTCCCCTTGCTTGTTGATGTACCACATGACAGTTGTGTTGTCTGTTAGAATCAACACCTGCCCTGGAAGAAGTAACTCCTTGAAAGCCGTTAATGCAAACTGGACTGCTAACATCTCCTTCATGTTGATATGTAGATGCTGTAGTCTGGCAGGCCACTTGTCTTGTATCCACTTTCCATTTAGATGAGCTCCCCAAGCAATGTCCGAGGCATCTGTCGTTAAAATCTGACTCGCCTCTGGCGGGTCACAGAGAGTCCCTTGTTTAGGTGACATTCCTGAGCCCACCACAAAAATTCCTTTTGAAGGCAAGGTATTATTTGAATGACAGTGTCCAAATCCTGGCAGTGCTGTGTCCATACATTTTGAGATACCATTGTAGCTTCCTCATATGCAGTTTGGCATTGGGAAGCACCAGAATACAAGATGCCATGAACCCTAATGCTTGAAGGACTGTCCTTGCAGTCAGCACGGACTGATGAGATAGTTGATGGAAGTAAAGTGATAGATTCTTTTGTTTGTCCGGGGTTAAAAGGCCATCTGGGCTGCTGTATTCAGTCTCACACCCAGAAAGCACATGTCTTGAGAGGGTACTAGACTGGACTTTATTTCGTTCACAGAATACCCTAGGCATCTTACCACTGCTATAACATATTCCAGATGCTGTAGAAGGTCTTCCTTTTCTTGAGCCAGAATCAGGCAGTCGTCCAAGTAAGGATAGATTTGAATTCCTTGTAGCCTGAAGTAAGCTATCACTGGAGCCAGAACCTTTGTGAATACTCTGGGCAGTAGATAAGCCAAAGGGCAATGCAGAGAACTGATAATGAGAATTTCCAGCTCGAAACCGCAGATACTTCCTGCAACTTAGCCTTATAGGCACATGAAGGTAAGCTTCCTTGAGATCTAAAGTTACCATCCAGTGATCTTTGCCCAGCAGAGGTAAAAGCTGTTGTAACGTCAACATCTTGAACTTGGGAATGTCCAGATAAGTGTTGAGGAGAGATAAATCCAAAATTGGTCTCCACGTGTTCCCCTTCTTTGGTACTAGGAACAGGCGAGAATAAAATCCTAGGCCCCTTTCTGATACAGGGACTGGCTGAATGGCCGCCATCTGGAGTAAGTGAGAAACTTGCTTGTGAGCCTCTTTTCTTTGTGGAGGAGGAGCGTCTGGCATGCCTTTGAAAGGGGGCATTGTATGGAAATAAAACCTGTAACCGTGGTGAATGATATCCAACACCCATCTGTCTTGAGTGATTAAATCCCAATTTTCTTTGAAAAGAGACAGTCTTCCTCCCAAAGGAGCTGCCAGGCGAGAATCTACTGGCAGCTCAAAAGGCAGGTCATTGGGTCTGCTTACCAAAGGACTGACCCCTGCCCCCACCGGAAGGCTGAGCAGGTGAACTCCTGTTCTAGGCCTAAAAGAACCTTGAGCCCTGCCCCTACCACGTCTAGACCTACCCCTAGACTGGGAATCATAAGCAGGATATGTCCACCCCTTAGCAGGCCAATTTCTACTAAACTTGGTGGCTGCACCTGCAAAAATCTTTAACAGTTTGCATAGACTTAGCTTTGTCCTCCATTTTCTTTAAAACTGCTTCCACAGGCGAACCAAACAACACATCAGACTGTAAAGGAGCATCCAAAATCCTTGTCTTAACATGCTCAGCTAAATTCTGATCCCTCAACCAGGCATGCCTGCGAAGAACAGAACTAGTGGCAGCCACCCTCGAGGAGGCCTGTACAGCATCAAAACCACATTGCAAAGAATGCTTACCCACTTGTTCAGACACATGAACCAAATCCAGCAACTCTTTACAGTCAATACCTTCCGCCAAAGCATCCACCTTAGATTTCAATTGTGAAAGGAGATAATTTTGATATTTTAGCATGTGAAACTGACAATTCAACGCTCGCATGGCTAGAGTGGAAGAAGTATACACTTTCTTTCCCCACCTATCCAAAGCCCTTGCCTCTTTATCAGTGGGAACAGGATTTTTAACCACAGAGGCCTTAACACCTTTAGGCCCCTGAGAAACAGTTTCTGGGTCCGCCCTAGGACTCTTAAACAAATACTTATGAGCTTCGGGCACCCTATAATACCTATCAGGTTTAACAGGAGCAGGAGGCAAAGAGTCAGGGTTCAGAGAAGCCTCTGCAAAAACATCTTCCACCACATTCAACACAGGAGGTATAGCTAAGGGCCTATGCTGGGGTAAAAACAAAAATTCCCTAAGCCTTTTCCTGGAATCAGAGTAATCCTGGCCTTCCCATTTAAAGTGCTCCCTCATGGAATGCAGAGTCTCTGAAAATGAGAAATCCTCAGGAGGAGAAGCTGTAGGAGTGGAATCATCCACATCAGAATCAGAATAAGGAGGATACTCCTGCAAATCTTCCGCAGAAGACTCAGAAGCCTCCGAACACTGTTCAAAACTATCAAACTCCGGTTCCACCCTAGGCCTCTTATCAGGAGGGGGCATGGAACCTCTAATCATAGTAATCAAATCTTCTGCCATTTTAAGCATATGTTTCTTAGGTACAGAACCCGAAATGCTAGGAGAAGCCCCCACTGAAGCTGAACTTGGCCTACCTCTCAAAGAAGTTTTGGCAACAGAAGGAGGCTCTAACTACCTTGGGAAGAGAGGGAAGAACAGTTACCTGAGAAGCCCTCTCAGCCTGGCCTACCTCCTGAGAAGGCACATCCTGTAACAGTAAAGTTTCTGCCTGAGACTCCATGGAAACTCCTGGCAAAACCTCTGGCTCCACTGAGCCTTCTAAAGAACCGGCGTCCGGGACTGCGGTTCATCAACCCTAAACTTCGCTGTTTTGTCCTTGCGCTTCTTGGGCGAAGCGGGCGTCGGAGCATCCGGCGGCATTTTATAATTACAGCGCTTCCCAAACACTAACCTGGCACAGTCTAACCTCCTCTTAATAGTGCGTTTGTTAAACCTAGCACAAGGCGGCAACCAACAACGTCGTGCTCAGGCCCTAAACAAGGTATACACAAGGTATGGTAATCCCTATGAGGTATCTGTTTCCCACAAAATACAGTTATTCACTTTTTCTGACATCCGGTTAAATACTGAGGCAAGAAAAAACCAAAATGTTCTAGCGGTACTTAGCCAACTCTGCTTGGTCTGAAACTCCGGTTTGAAATATTTCAAACGCCAACCTGCACTCGCAAAACTGCTTCTGCATCGGACCATGCGGCAAAAAAGACTGAGGATATGACGTCGGTCATGCGCATTAGTACCCTGACGTACTGACGTCAGTCTAATGCGCCCTGACCGACGTCAGCCATATACTCTGGTATTCGGGCCGACTGGACAGCGGACTACACCCAATAGTAAGGACTGCAGCAATGGGGAACGAAGAACATCTTCAAACCGTCTCAAACCATTTTGCAACACAGAGATGTCCTTTTTCTGTTTTTATCAAGTACAAAATAATATCATCTGAAAATAAAGCCAACTTTTTTCACTGCCATATCAATTACATCCTTGAATTTCTGAGCCCCTTATTTTCTTTGCCAATGGCTCTAAATGTAAATCAAATAAGAAAGGGGAAGACAGCACTTCTGCCTGGTTGCTCTCTTCAAACACAATTTATGGGAGATGAATCCTCCCACTTTTAATTCTTCCTTCTGATCCTTCATATATCCTCCTAATTAACCTTATTACTGTATCAGGGAATGCCATTGTTCTACTCATAAAATCCCAGCTTACTCTGTTGAATGCTTTCTCTGCGTCATGACCCACCACCACATGCAACAGTATTTTCTTACATTCTGCTTCCTCTGGATCATCATTGTTGTGTTAATGTTGTTGAATGTTTACCTCCCATTCATAAAACCTCACTGATCCAATTTTTTGGCAACACCTTTGCCATTTTTTAAGCTAGTACAGACAAACACTTTGTAATCATGGTTTAAAAATGAAATTGGTCTGTACAAGACTGAGTCTAATGGGTATGAGCATACCCTCTTTGGGTAACAGAGTCACCCCAGCTTTCTTTCAAGATGCTGGTACTTTCCTCCGTTTAAAAACACTATTAAACAAAATCTTCCACATCTTTTATCACTTTCTTTCCTTCTAATTTCCAAACTTCCACGGGAATGCCATTTGTTGCTAATGACTTCCCTGCAGATTTATTACACATCTATTTTTATCTATTCTCTTCCTATCTTAACTATTAGTTGTTGAGCCTCATCTTCCTCTAATCTTGGCATAATTACATTTTCATAAATATTTCCATTTGTGCTCTTTGTTGGTTACCACATTCCTCTGCTTTAAAATGTCTGAAGCATCTTTAATACTTCTATAGGATCTCTGATTACTTTCCTTTCATAGACTCCCTAGGTTTGGCAACAAACTTTACTACCTTCTGTTGCCAAAGTCACTGTGCTAAGTTTTTGTGCTCTAGAGCTATCAAAAATTACTTGCTTAACAACAACCTTAACCCATGCATACCATCCAATACTCCCTTATTTTCTCTTTAGCACTCTGCAGTTGCTTATCTTAGCGTTCCATGAGATTTCCCTTATTCTGCAATGATATAACCTTTTTCAGCCCCTTTAATTAATTCATATTACTTCATAACCATATTCTTTCTCTTTATTTCTACCCTATCTTCAAACTCCATTTTCCTTTTATCCCACTCATTAGCTATACCATCTGTAGAAATTTTTATCTCCCTAATAACTCTCAAATAATTTCCACTACCAATTCCTTATTTTTAACAAGCAGATAGGAAAGCATCAGTGCCACATTTTTACTTGTCTTTCATTTTTATCTTAGAGTTATCAGTGCATGATCTGAAATAGCTATTGGATGATTTCAACATTTAAGTTAAATTCATATCTTCCTGTGAAGTATAATTTCTATCAAATCTAGCCCAGATCTCATACCTTGGGGAATAATATGCAAAATCTGTCCGATTTCTTGCTTCCCCTCAACAGCATGTAGGAGACAGAACAGAGGCACCGGGCTTTAAGGCAGTCTGCATAGGACATGTTACTTATGTCCTGTAACCTTATAGTGATGAATCTGCGTGGACATTCCATTTGTTGGAGGTGTCTGGTTAGGTAAAACCAAAGGGGCACTGTACTCAATGATATGTCCGATGAATGCTGACTACAGTAGAACAATGACCTCCTTGGAACTATATGCCATACCTTTGTTTATAAGATATGGTGATGGTGGAGTTCAAGAAATAAGGAGATAGTGGGATTTTGGATGAAGATCTTTAAGGAGCATAATAACCATCATCCAGAATTTTATATTCATAAAGTTGAAGAAAGTGTTCTAAGAAAGAACAGTTCTGTAAGTAAATTAAACCATAACAGTAGCTATTTGAATCATCACTTCTGCAGTAGCCTTAGCTATATGGGTTACATCCTGTCAAGGATGTAACAGCCAGCTAGCTTCCAAAGCTTCAGGGCATCTTCTACACACACAAACTGTCTGGAAGCTTGTGCTGAGCTGACTAAAAGACAAGTTTGTGGGGTGAAGCCCCTCAGCACTTTCCTGCAAATACAGCAAATGAATCTGAGTCCTGAAAGGATCAATGCTAGGAAGAACAAAAAAAAAATCACATTTGGGCATAAACAACAAAACAAAAAACAAGGGGATGGAGGAATGCAACATCTACTATTATGGCAAGTTTACTTACAACTGTACAATGTTCATCAAATTCACTGCTGCAGTAGCCTTAGCTAAGTGGGTAGATAAGAAGAGTACAGGAGCCCCTAGAGAATGGTCCTTGCAAAACCTGATCTAGACCTATAGAAGTAACCAAGAATATAATGCTTTGTAAATGTATGTACAGAGGACCATGTTGCAATTTCTAGAATGCTTCTAGAATCCAACCCTTTCCAAAATACATAGATAAAACTAAGGCTCTGGTAAAGTGGGCCTTGACCCTGCCTGGAATAATTTTGTTGTGGTGAGTATAACAAAAGGTAATAGCCTTAGACAACTATTTGGAAATAGTCTGTTTTGACACAGGTTGCCCCTTTTTACCTTCACAAGAAATAAAGAAATGAGCTGAAGATTTGAAAGGTTTAGTTTTGTCAGATAATATTGAAGTTGATCATAGACATCCAAGGTACGGAGTAATCTTTCTCCCTCATTTTTGGGTTCAGGAAAGAAAATGGGGAAATAGATAATTTAGCTTAATGTAAACTGGGATACCATTTTATAAATAAAAGAGGGATTAGTTCTCAAAGAAACCCTGTCCCTGTTGAAATGAGATGGGGTTGCCTCACCATAAGAGCTTGCAACTTAGATACCATTCTTGCAGATGTCATAGCAATCAGTAAAACTATTTTCCATGTTAAGAAAATAAAGTCAGCCAGATTCGCTGGTGCAAATGGAACAAGTGTTAGCTTCTCTAATACAAAATTAAGATCCCATTGCGGGCCGTCTTGTACAAAACCCCTTTCAAAAAACATTGTGAGACCTGGTACTCACAAATATGGGAGAGTGCTGCACTCCCCCTAGTGTGATGCCCTAACTGGTAAGGTCAGATTACAAAGTGATTTCTGTTAAAACAAAGGTACAACTAGACCTCCCCACCTAACCTCAACAACTTTAAGAACTTTTCTAAAGAGAACTACCCCATATTAAGTGATGGCATAGCTAGTTTCCAAGTCCCCCTAAATCCAGAAAACACAGAAGCCTATTCAGAGGCATACACAAAAGCCCTGTATGACCATTTAAACAACTACATAGAATTGGCAGTACTGAAATAAACAAAGATCAAACCACAAAAACAAGATACCATGGTGGACCCCTGGTATTAATAGTTTGTACAACAAAAATAAACGGTTGAGACGAGGGAATGTGTACAACAAAGCAAAAAGTCCCTCAATAGTCTATGCAAGTGAATCAGGGAACTAGTCAAGTCTCTGAAAGCAGACGTTGAGGTAAAAATAGCCTCTAAAGCTAAGGATATCCATAAGGCATTTTTAAGTTATGTCCACAATCTTAAGGACCAAACCCAACAATGTGAGGAATTAGTTGTAGAAGGCATCACCTATACTCAGAGAATATAGCAAATCTGCTGGCTGATGAATTCAGCTCAAATTTCACTTCCTCATCACCCTCTGTTCTCCCCCAAGAAACACCCTCCACCACTCTTCTACCAATTATCACCAAAGAACAGGTTGCCACTGTTCTCTTTAAAGTTAAAAACAAGGCTTCAATAGGTCCCAACCGTATACCAGGCTGCCTCTTAAACAGCTAAAATCAAGATCTATCAGGCTCACTAGGATCTTTATTTAACCACAGCCTCCAGACCAGCTTTGTCCCAACAGAAATGGGGACAACAACAGTCATCCCTCTTCAGAAAGGGGGACCATCAGCTGACACGGGAAATTATAGACCCGTAAGTTTGATTAATCTTACATGTAAGACCACGGAAAGAATAATCATGGACCTGATATATAATAACATAGGAAACCTCCAGATATTGGACCTGATCCAATTTAGCTTTGTCAAGGGTAGGCCATACCTACAAAATCTGATGGACTTGTTTGAAAAAGTTACTAAGGCCACGGATGAGGATAAAACAGTACATACCACTTAACTTGACTTGGCCAGAGCATTTGATACAATTCCCCTTTCAGGTATTATAAATAAACTCACAAAACTGAGCATAAATCCCGACATCACCAAATGGATGGCCACTTGGCTCATGGACAAGTCACATGTGGTTAAAGTGGATGAATCCAGATCCAACAAGAGGCAATTTACTAGTGGTATGCCACAAGTATCAGTGCTGGGGCCACTCCTGTTTGGAATATACTTCTCTGAAGTCAAACCTAATGTGGAAGACCTCTGGTTGACAAAGTTTGCAAATGACTGTAAGCTGGGGGCAATCATTGGCACCCTCGATGATGTAGATTTCCTTCAGGAGGGTCTAAATTAGACAAGAACCATGGCCTAAAACAAAATGTGAAAAATGCATTACAATACTTTGAATAGGTTCATAGGTTCAAAGATTAGTACTAAGCTAACTGCCTTTGCAAGCCATTTTAAGCCTAGCCAATTATCCCTTGTGAGATTCAAACCCTACACCTTGTGTTTGTAAGGCAAGTTTGGGAAGTCAAAATACAACAATAATAGCACACCCGTAAAAGTAGACTTAGAGTTGAGAAATCTAAGTACACAGATAACAGCTTGAACTCTGACCGCCATGTGTCCACAGTAGTGAGAAAGTCCTTTTATGTGGCCCAACTTATAAGTAAAGGTATGGCATCCAGATCCAAGGAAATTATAGACTCAGCCCTCATTAGACCAATAATCAAGCAAAATGTGCCATCTGGCATGCACCTGACTAGGCACATAAAACGCCTAAAGTGGCCTCAGAGGTTCCTCACAAAGAAAATACAGGGTGTAAACTATATGTCCTATGTGAATAGATTACAAGACCTATCCCTTTACTCGTCTCTTGCAGACTATTAAAGGGTGATCCATGCCTGACCTACACGGCACTTACAAATCCAGCCCTGATGGAGCTGCTACACATCTACAAGACAAACAGCACAAGGAGTACCCGATTTAGGGATGTAATCTTATTCAGTGACTCAAACAAAACATGCTGGAGAGACAGATATGTGTCTCAGAGATAGCCCTTCTCTGTAACAGGCTTCTTACTCTTGTTAAGCAGAGCACTTCCCTGCCCTCTTCAAATGCAATTTGGATCAATTGAAGGAGAACTGCAAATTCACACTTGAGGTAGCGCCTATGTCCCTTATGGACAGGGGCAATCTGTAAAATATTCAAGGCATTGGCGCAAACCTATGCCATTCTCTTGCCCGTAAGGGCCATATATTCAGTAAAAGCAGGATATCTTGTCTAGGCCTGTATGGGATTGTAAGCCATTAGCCTAGTAATCGCCTATGAACAAAGGAAAAGAAGAGTACTTATGTCAATTGTTAGAGGAGCTCCAATAGTGACCGAAGGGGAAAAAAGATAATAATGGCAGATATGTTGTAGCAAGGGGCTACTGGCAAGGCATGTGGATTACGCTGGCATGTATTTATATTTCACCTAAAAACTACTACTATGGAACTTAAAAATGTTGGGGAGAAATAATCAGCTTTCAGAAGGGAATATTACTTATAGGTGGGGACTGAAATTTGATTTGCAACAATAAGGATGTATCTGGGGGACCTAGAAAGGAAAATATAATAAAAGAGGGCAGATTTCTGAAACATTTATGAAAATATTTTGTAGGAAAGATTTAAATTAAAAGATAGGGACTCAGAGAGAATGTACTGTACCTATTACTCCCCAAGGTACAATAACTGGACTAGACTGGAAAGAACTTCTATTTCACTCATGTGGTTTAACTGAAAACTTTGACACATGCCCAATAACTATTTCAGATCATGTGCCGATAACTGCTAAAATAAAAAAAAATGCAAAGAAGTAAAGATGAGCCCCACACCACCACCTTCTTGTTAAAAAGAGAGGAATTTAAGGAATGGATAGTGAAAGTTACTGCAGGAGTTATTAGGGAAAATAGAAAGTACTCCAGAAGTTATAGCTAGTGAGTGGGACAAAATGAATGGGGTTTAAAATAGGGTAAAAATAATACAAAAAGATATCTGGTTAGAAAGTAACCAGACTTATTTATTGGGGCTGGCAAAGGTTGAAGTATTACAGAACAAGGTGCAGACTGCTAAACAGAAATAAGGGAGTATCTGGATAATATGTCTGACTTTAGAAAATTGCTGTTAAGCAACTATTTTTTTTTGATAATAACTGTAGGGCACAAGGAAAGCACAAAAACTTTTGGCACAATGACTTAGACGAAAGAAACTAGAAAGGGTTGCTGTCAAACTTAGGAGCATATAACAAGAAAAATAACCAGAGGTTCTGTAGAGATATAAGAGATATTTCAGAAATTTTATGAAAATGTGTATAAAGCAGATAAGTGAGGAAATTAAGAAAAAGCACAAATGGGAATACTTATTGAAGACTATAATATGCCAGGGTTAGAGGTAGATGAGGCTCAACAAATAAGATAAGCGAAGATGAGATAAAAATTATGATGTATAACCAATCTGCAGAAAGGTCTCCAGGAATAGATGGTATTCCAGTGGAAGTTTGGAAGCTAGAAGAGAAGAAAGTGATAAACATCTGGAGGGTTTTGTTTAACAGCATTTTAAAAGGAGGGGAGGCACTAGCATCCTGGTAAAAAGCTGTGGTGGCTATAATACCTAATGAAAGTAACGATCCATCATATCCAGCTTCATATGGCCTATTTCAATTTTAAACCATGACTATAAAGTATTTATGTCTCTAATGGCTAAAAGAATGGCAACGGTGATGCCAAATTGATAGATATGGATCAATGTGGTTTTGTGGAGGACAAGCAAACATTTGACAACATTAATAAAACAACAATGATCCAGAGAAAAGCAGAATGTAAGAAAACATTGCTGGTGTTGGTGGGTCTTAATGCAGAAAAAGCTCTCAACAGAGTAAGATGGGATTTTTTAAGAAGGGAAATGGAAGCATTTGCATTTCCTGATACAATAATAAGGTTAATTAGAAGGTATTTGAAGGATTGGGGGCAAAAATCAAAGTGGGAGGGCTCCTCTATGATAAGTTGTGTCTGAACAGAGGACCCCGGCAAGGGTGTCCTCTTTCCCCTTTGTTATATGCATTACATTTAGAACCACTGGCAAAGAAAACACAGGAGTCAGAAATTCAAGGATATCATAGGTATGGTACTCAAGAAAAGTTGGTTTTATGTGCAGATGATATTTTGTACCTGATAGAACAAGAAAAGGACATTTTGAAACATTCTTAGACAGTTCCACTTCATTTTTTTTTTTTGGGGGGGGGCAGGTATAAAATTAATGAAGATAAAAAACGAATATAGCTGTAAACTATGTACCCACATATGAATTGGTTCAGCAATTTAAAATTCAGTATTTAGGAGTATACATTAAAATGATGCTGTTATGGCAGCTATGTGTGGGAAGAGACCAAACAAAAGATAAATTTACTTATTTTATTTGTCTTTATTTACCAGAAAAGTCTGACTGAGTAATACCCATTTTCAGTGGAGGCCTGGAAAAAAAAGCTTTATTTGCTTACATTGCATTCCACTAAGTTCCAGTTAAACACAGAGTAGTTAAATTTCTATTTACATTTATACACAAACGGCAATTAGATTTATACATTCTTAGATTTTACAGAGGTGGAAGTTACTAAACAGAAAGCCCACGTGCAACAGGAAGCATGTATAAACCTTTTTTCGTCATTTCTGTGAGAGGTTGAGAGTATTCTATTTAAAGAGAGTATTGTACAATGAACACAAAGCCTTAACCTTGTGATGAGCATGAGCAGGACCAGGACTGGTAAAGATGTTGTTTAAGCAGTGGTTTAAAATTACTGAATTTTTTGGAGAGTTTTATTTATGTGGGGATACTATTTCAGAGTTTAGCAAAGTACTGGGAGTAGAGCAAGTCTCCTGCAATATTATTTTACTTATCTGTAAGCAATTAGAATTTGTTACTAGAGTGGAGGCCCCGTGCTGGACAGTAGGGCAGTAATAGGTTTTGTAGTGCAGGGCATTTTTCTGTATGATAAATGAGTTTGTGTGCTGTAGTTAGTTGTGAATATGTTAGGTAGTTGTGTAGTCCAAGCCAGTTTAATTGCTTTAAGCTATGATAATGGTGGGTCCTATGAGGGAGACTGGTGGTAAATGTAGCTATTTTGATGTGGCAGGAAGCAAGTTAGATGGTAGCTACAGTTTTTCTTGCAGTGTCTGTAAGGAATCTATTTGTCCTATAAAGGGAGCTTAGTTTCTGGTGTGTAGATTTAATGGTATGCAGTATACGCTGGTCATATTTGAGAATGTCATATATTATAACGCCTAGAAGTTTACTGTGAGTTACAGTTTCAATGATGGTATTATTTGCTGACTTCACGGTAAAGATTGCTTTTGATTTTGGCAGCTTATTGAGGTAAACGCATTAACTTAGTTTACTTAGAATTGTGCAGGAGGTTTGATTCTTTGAGCCAGGTTTCTACAGAGGAGAAAGATTTTTGGGTAATGTCTTGGAACTTATTTACTGTTGAGGCTGTACATATTAACGTTGAGTTGTCTGCATACTGAACTAAACTAGCATGGTGAATGGAAGTGTGAAGGTCATTAATAAATTTATTACACAGGAGAGAACCTTGGCTAGAGCCCTGAGGAACACCTGTAGTAACTGGTTGAAAGGATAAGTAGGTTTGCTGCCTTCCAGATAGGTAACTAAGAAACCGTAGCAAGGAGTATTGTGAAAGTCCTATTGAGGAGAGTCGAACGAGCAGTTGCTGGTGCGAGACAATATGAAATGCCTTTAACATGTCTAAGAACAAGGCGGACACATGCAGATGATTGTTTCTATGTTGGTTTAAATACAACATAATACAAAAACTGAGAAACTGGAAGTCCTTGCCTATGGATAAGGACCACAAGACACAAAAAGCAAAAATGTTTTTAGCCCCTTCAGTTTTATACACAGGTCAGGCATATTTGTATCAACCACAGGACAAATTGTGGATAGTAATTAATAAAGAGATGAAGGATTTTACTGGGAGGAGAAGAGGGTAAGAGTCCATTTGAGATAAGCTGAGCCTCTCAGCTGAACAATGAGGTTTAGGATTACCTGATTTGAAGGGATATTTTAGAGCTACACTGTTAAGGCTTTTATACATAACACAAGCAGAAAAAAAAGAAGTTATGTTCTTACCATAACATTCCATCTGTGTTGTTGATCTTTATTCATTCATTACTGTTGGGTACTGGTTCCGTCCTCAGAACGGAGTCAGCCTTATAACAACCTCGCGCCAGCCAAAAAACCCTCTAGCTAAGCTTACCCATAGTGCCCCTCTCCCTGTTATCTCAGATCGAGTTTGTTTGCAAGAAAGAAAGTGGAGCCTTTTTCTGAACAAATTCCCAGATATGGGATCTGAACCAAATCCAAACCTCCAGGAGTCTTGTATGGGGAAGGAGGGTGGAATGTAATGAATGTATGAAGATCAACAACACAGATGGAATGTTATGGTAAGAACATAACTGCTTTATCTGTTGTTGTTAATTTTAATTCATTCATTACTGATGGTACAGAGTCCCTAGCTACTTTATGTCCTGGAAGGCCCTATGGAAGGATGTTCCTGAGCAATACTCAACCAAAAGATACTCTCCCCCTGGAGAACAAATCCAATTTGTAATGAGTGATAAAGGTATGAGGGGTAGCCCATGTTGCAGCTGCACAGATATCATCCATGGAAGGCCTTGAATGAAAGGCAACAGAAGTTGTCACTGATCTGGTTGAATGTGCCTTGACCTTACTCAGTAGAGGAACTTTGTTATGTTGGTAGGTACAGCATATACAATTTCTCAACCATTTTGACAAAATTACCTTAGAAACTGAATTTCCCAAAACTGGTCCAGAGTAAGATATGAATAACTGGTCAGATTTCCATAGTGATTTAGTTCTGTCTAGGTAGAATTGTAATTGTCTATGTACATCCAGTAAATGTAGACAGTATTCTCCTTTATTAGGGAAACTGGGAAAGAAGACTGGCAGGTCAATTGTTTGATTAATAGTCAATTCTGAAATAACTTTGGGCAGAAAGGAAGGATTAGTCCGGAGTGATACTCTGTCCTTATGAAAGACCATGTGGGGAGGTTTTATGCACAAGGCTTGTAGTTCAGATATTTGTCTTGTTGAGGTAATGGCTACCAAGAATAGGGATTTCCAGGATAAAAAATTTATATCATAAGTGGCAGCAAGTTCAAAAGGAGACTGAGTTAAGGACTGCAGAACTAATGTCAAACTCCAAGGTTCGAATGGTTCTTTGAAGGGTGGTCTAATGTGTGAGACACTTTTCAAAAAGGTTTTCCACAGACAATGGAAAATCAAGAATGAGTCTTGGAAGCCATTGTGGAAATTTGAAATAGCAGCCAGGGGTACTTGAAAAGTGGAGGCTGCCACTCCAAATGGAGAAGATTTGACAAACAGTTTAGTACAGCACTAAATGGAGCTGAGCAGGGGTCTAGTCCTTCTTGTCTGGACCAAATAATGAATCTCTTTCACTTGTTGAGATAGAGTTTCCTGGTGGATGGTTTGTGTGAAGCCAGAAGAATGTTACATACAGGGGAAATAGGTTCTTCTGCCTGGCAATTACTGGAAGTGGGGGAACCAAGCTGTCAGCTTGAGACTCGATATGTCCAGATATACCACTGTAAAAACATGATTGTAATTTGTGTGTATACTGATCATGTCTAAATGTATCTGTAATTATTTTTCTGTGTGGAGCTTTTCTCTCCGTGCCTCTGCTGAAAAATGGCCTTTTCGGCTCAGACAGACACCCTTGGTTAACAAATGTAAAATAAAAAATACCAACCCCTGTGGATGAGACAGTAATTCCGGAGTTGGATCCAGAATCCATGGTTGGTGCACCAAGTGAACCAAAAGGAAGGGAAACCAAACTTGTTGAGGCCAAAACGGAGCAATGAGGAATACTCTGCTTCTCAACTGAAGAGGTTTCTTCAAGAATTGCAGAATCAGAGGTAGATGGGGAAAGGCAGAAAGAATCCCGTGGGCCAATCGTGTACTAGAGCATCTCTCAGAGGCTCCCCCCTGAGGGGGAAGTAGGGCAAAATAACTGCTGCATTTGTGGTTTGCAGGGGATGTGAAGAGATCTCAGCAAGGCTGGCCCTAGTAACTGAAGATCTTCGCCACTAGAGCAGGGTTGAGAGACCACTCATGAGGCATTTTGGATGCATCTGCTCAGCTTGTCTGCAATTACACTGGAATCCCCATGAATGTGCATTGATATGAGAAAGCATTTGGAAGATATTGCCCATTGCCAAAATCCCATGGCTTCTCGACAGAACGGGTAGGATTTGGTTCCACCTTGGTTGTTGATATACCAGAGTACAGCCATGTTGTCCGACTGGATAGCAGTTGTCCCTGACGGAAGGGTAGATTGGAATGCTTGCATCACCAGAAGCACTGCCCTCAATTCTAGGACACTGATATGCAAGTTGGCCTCCATGGGGGGACCTAATGCCTTGTACTGTCCTTCCTTGGAAATGCCCCTCCACCCCATCAGGGAGGTGTCCGTGGTCACTGTGGCCTTGGGCTGACAGGTGGAGAAGGGGCAACTCCACAGGTCCTTTTCTGGCTTCATTCACCAAATTAAGTCTTGTTTGTATCAATTTGTTATGCGGATCAGACAGGAGATAGGATGAGTGAGGGGATACCATTGTGTTGCTAGAAGCCACTGTAGGAGTCTCATATGTAGTCTTGCTAGAGGAACTATAGTGATTGATGCTGCCATTGACCCAAGGAGTTGAAGGACTGCATGAGCTGAAGCCTTGTCCTGAGAACATCAGCCGGAGTTGACATCTTAGTCTCTGTAACCTGCAAAGTGGAAGGGAGACCAGGCAAGACTGAGTGTCAAAAGCTGTCCCTATGAATTCCACATTTTGAGTAGGAGTCAACTTGGATTTTTCCTCGTTTCTAAAGATTTTGATAGTTTTAAGTTGTAATGTAAGGCTTGAACCAGTAGACGCTTGGTGGGGGCAGTAAGCAGCCAATCGTCTAGATACAGAAACACCTGGAATCCTTGCAGTCTCAAATGAGCCGATACCACTGCCATGCATTTGGTAAACACTCCGTGGTTGTAAAGTGACAAAAGGGCAGCACTCAGAATTTGTAGTGATTTTTTCCCAACTGGAAGTGGAGGAATCTCCTGGAACATTTGTTCATTTTTATGTGGTAATACACATCCTGGAGATCCATCATGCACATCCAATGGTCTTTCTCCAGAAACAGATGGATAGACTAAACCATAACCATCCGGAATTTCATTTGTCTGATGAACTTGTTTAGGATGCTGAGGTCCATAATTGGCCTCCAGTCTCCTGTCTTCTTTGACACTAAAAAGAACCTTGAGTAATATCCAGATCCTAATTGGTCTGGTGGCACTGTGTGGATGACTCGTTTTTTGAGCAGGTTGTGTATCTCTTGAGCAGCTGCATCCCTTTGACTGGGTGGAACTTCAAGAATTCATCCGCCTTGGAAAAAGATCGAAGGGGATTTTGTAACCTCTGGTTATCATCATCTGCACCCAACAATCTGTCATTATGGATTGCCAGGCAAGGTGGTGCGGAGAGAATTGTCCCCCGACTGCTTCCAGAAGTAAGCAATTGGACTGCTCTTCAGATGTCCAGAGAAATAATCTTTGGATCCCTGATTACGTGGACCTCCTCTGCCTCAGGGGTATCTTCCCAATGAGTTTCCCCCTCTACCTTGGGGAGAAAACTCGCCACGTGTGTTGCGGAAAGGACCCTGGGATTTTTTGTATCGCATCTTTCCAGTCCCACTCCTCTGATTCCTAGAGTAGGATTGCTGATGTGTGGAAAAACGTACACCCATGGCAGGCAGGGTCTTGCCATCCTTCTCACACCTGGCTAATGTGTCTTTTACCTTTAGTCCAAAAAGACAGGAAGCGTCAACAGGAGCATTGACAAAGGAAGACTTAAAAGGATCCGAAAAGTCACATAAACGCATCCAGGTGTGATGTCTCATAACTACGCTTGCACTCGCTGCTCTAGCCACCCCTTCGGTAGTCTGGGAAATCACCCGCATGGATTAATTAGAAATGGGTTCCATGGTGGAATGTTGTGAGGCAACTTTGTCACGTACCTCATCAGATACTGCTCCTGCTAGAGTTCAAGAGTTCTGTAATCCGATCCCTCTGGAGATGGGTAAATTGTGCCAAATAATTAAAGAACTGAATGGCAAAGGTTGATGAAGCATATACCTGCTTCCCTAGTCTATCCATCATCCGAAACTCCCTGTTTGCAGGATGAATAGTTGAATTCTGCTCGGCGAATTCTTTCCTAGTGGCCGCTACCACCACCATAGTGTCTACTGCCAGGCCTTTGAACCAGATAGGAAAGTCTTCTAGGGGTGATATAATTTTAAAGAACTAAAAAATGGCTCAGGGAAACAGAGCAAGGTGCAGAGCCAGACAAAAAGTGAAAAAGAGTAAAACTGCACCCAAGCTCACACACCAATACGTTTAATTAAATAAAAACAAACAAAAAGTAAGCGCTTTCGCAACTAACCAAGTCGCTTCATCAGACAAACTTAAAGTGCTTAGTAACATTTAAATAGAGATTAAAACATATCAGGTGACATCAATTCATAGAATCATTGGCTATGCCGAGTTCAAACTAACTACCAAGAACTCTATAGAAATCAATCTAGTAAGAACATAAGATGCATTAAATATAAGGCCATTTATATACAGCTACTATTTTGCAACTAGGTGGACAGTCAAAATATAAAACTAGAGGCATTCATAGATGCCTAAAAACATGTGCTTTAATAACATTTAAACAGAAATAAAAATATATGAGGTGACATAAATAGCTATGCTAAATTCGAGACTAGCTAAAAAAATCAATCTACTAAAAGGCATATAATGCATTAATAACTACCATTTTACAAATAAATACGCAATTAAAATATAAAGGTAAAAACATTCATTGATGTGTCTAAAACATATACATACATTATAACTACAATACAAGAAAAAATTAATAATATGCATAAGCATTTGGTAAATATTAGTGTTTCAAGGGGCATGCTTTGAGAAAGGGTTTAAGGGAAACAATTCCATTTAAACCTGGGGGGGTTTCAGCATTTAACAATAATATCCATTCTTGTTCAGTGCTCTCTGTGCGGTTCTCAACATCTCCCCCTCTGATATCAGGATAAATCACTTGTATCACAAAAAACTTGAACATGTGTGTGGGAGCTGTAGAGCCTACATGACTGGCTAATGCATTGCATTCTTTCTTATTCTTAATGTCCCTAATGTGTTCAAGGATCCTGTCTTTAAACATTCTATTGGTTTTACCCACATAGAATGAATGGCAGGTCACACAAAATGATAAATATACCACATGAGAAGTTTGACACTTACTTTTAATAGTAAAGCCTAGAGTAGGATGGGTGTAACTAGTGCTGGTATAAATATATTGGCATGCCATACAATGTTTACAGGAAAAAGTGCCAGAACGTGCATTGTTGGCTGCTTTTTGTGAGCTCCCTTTATTGCAAAGATATTGTATCAGTAAGACGTTATTCCTAAACGAAATGGAGGGAAAATTTCCAACCTTAGCTATCAGGCCAGGAGTTTCCTCCAATATACTCCTGTTCATTATATCCTCTATCTAAGAACTCTTGTTTAGCTATATCCAAAGCTGACTGTGCTGCTCTGTCATCACAATGCAGTCTAAGTATTCTGTAGACCTGTCCTTTCACAACATTTTTGGGAATATGTCTACAATGCATGCTTGACTTATGCAGTAAAGCATTTTTCCTCGTGGGCTTTCTATATATACTGCTGTTTAATTTTTGATAGTCTAACGTATTAATTAGCACATCCAAAAAACTGATCTCAGTACTGGAACATTGATCAGTGAATCTCAACAAATTAGTGGTGGTGTGTACATAATTGACAAAGTCCTCTAAATCTTGGCTGTTTCCCTTCCATAAAAGGAAAACATTGTCCACAAACCGGACATACCAAAGGACATGTTCAAAGAATCCATTAGTGTCTGACAAAAGATAGGATTGCTCCCAGCAAACTAAAGCTAGGTTGGCGTAGCTATTAGCACAAGCAGTGCCCATAGCTATGCCAACCTTTTGAAGATAAAACTCCTTGTTGAAAACAAAAACATTGTTTTCCAAAATAATGTCTGGTAGAGTGCATATAAGCTCAATTTTGTTATTCTCAAAACAATTATTCATGTTAAGGAATTCTCTGATCCTCTCAACCCCCCATTCATTGGGTATAGATGTAAACAGGGATTTGATATCCATAGTTACTAGCATATAATCACATTCAACAGTAGCTAGCCTGTTTTGCAGCCTTTCTAGGAAGCTCTTGGCATCTTTGAGGATAGTATGACAATCCTTAAGTAAAGTATGTAACATGCCCTTTACATAAATAGACAGAGCTTCTGTGCACCATCCTGTACCCGACACTATAGGTCTCGTTGGTGGTCTGGGGCTGTGTTTATGTATCTTGGTGATATAATTTTGTCTGGTCTTTGGGGGAGAGGTTCCACAGTGTCAGGACTTTTCCAAGTGCACTGCACGATGAGCTGGATGAATCACCCAAGAAATAGAGGGCTGAGCATGGAAAGCCTGCAGGAATACAGACTCTTCAGAGGAAGGGTTGGAGAGCTTCCAGTTTCCCCACTGTTTCAGGATTTCTAGGATGTCCCCAAAGGAGACATCATCAGAGGGTGACCATGGAGACCCTTCTCCATCATCGTAGTCTGTACATTCGGTAAGGGATTCTTCAGAGGAATCTATGTGCTTCCTCTTGCACAATCTCTTTCGGGGTACCTCCTCAGCGGGAGCATCTGAAGAAGACACCGAAGAGAGGGGGGTCCTGCAGTAGGGTATCCTGAGGCTTCTGTGCTCGATGTCCTGGTGTAGTGGACTGTGTTAACTGCGGTCCAGACTGTGAGTATATATGGCAGTCCAGCGCCGAAAATTATAGTCACTTAGCTTGAGAGCTGGCCTGATGTGTCCTGATTTTCTACACGGCAAACGAGATCTGAGGTAACAGGGAGAGAGGCACTATGGGCAAGCTTAGCTTGAGAGTTTTTTTTGGCTGGAGTGAGCTTGTTATAAGACCAACTCGGCTCCGAGGACAGAACCGATACCCAACAGTAATAAATGAATGAAGATTAACAACATCAGATCTACAATCAAAGTGGAAAGGGATAATAATAAAGTGTGGGGGAGGTAATTAAAGAAATAAGGAAAGAGTGGGATTTTGGATGCAGATCCTTAGAGAGAACAACAACAGTCATACAGAATATTATATTCATCAAGTAGCAGAAAGTATACTAAGAACTAAGCCAACATGGGTATGGAGAAAGGAGATTCTGCCAATAGGGAAGACTGCAATTAGGGGTACAGTGAATAGGAAATAGGGATCTGGAATTTACTGGAGGAAACTGGCAAAGGAACCAAGGTATTGGGAACAAATAATTAGAGAGGGAAAGGTAACAGAATGGGAAAAGGCCAAGAAGACATCTGGAGTGCAGGCTAGTGATTGCCTTCTCTATCAGGGACTGATATCAGGGATTGACAGAGTACAGACAAAGAGAAAGGGGAAGTGGAATCCAAAACTAAAGATCTGCACTTTTTAAGTTTTTAATTGAAACTAGTACAAAAGCTGATGTTAAAAAAGGGATAATTAGTACAGCATATAAAATAGTGCACAATAACTACAGGAATCAATCAGAGGAGATCAGAAAAGATTGGGAAGAGAGACTAGATAAGCAATTCAAACGGGAACAATGGAAGGACATATGTATGGCACCTAAATATGCAAAAATAAATCTAGATTTAGGATGTATGCCTGGAAGTGTTTGCATAGATATTTTTATACCCCAAGCAGACTTCAAAAAAATGTTGCTCAGGTAGGTGGCATATGTTGGAAGTGTAATGAGAAAGAAAGAGGTATCCAGGAGCATATGTTCTCAGAGTGTAATGAGTTGGCAGACTTTAAAAATTTCTTGCAGAGTACTTTGTCAGGAATGCGGGGCATGTAAATGAGTGTAACTAAGGAAATTATTTTCTGAGCTGGGATACAGGATCTTAATTGCCTATATATAGTAAAGTCTAGTTAGGTTTAATTCTGGTGGTGCCACAAAAGCAGCTACTAGAAAATGGAAATCAAAATCTAAACCAACTATACTTGGAGTAGTGAATATTGTAACAGAGATAAAAGAACAGGAATCAGGACATTTAGAAAAGGATAAGAGGATATTACATAGAAAACAATGGAAATTGTTGGAACAATGCATGTGGAGGAGGAAGGAAGTCTAAGAGAAGTCAAGAACTGAACAGTTTATGTAATGTTGCTTTGATTACATGGTAAAGAACAATTTATGTGATATATAATGTTTGTAAATGTGAACTTGTTAAATATGGTTTGATTAACTTTATTTAAACATAAATTTGCCTATGTCACAAGTGATAATTTAATAAAGGTGTTTAAAAAAAACATTCTGCCCTTCCCTGATCGCTCTCCCAGTACTTACAACAGTGTTTTGCCCTTGCCACTGAGGGGACTTCAACAGCCGCAGAGGATGTGGCTAACCCCCAGGCCATGGTAGCTGCAGGTGCTAAACCAGAGGGATCCAGGGTAAAAGATGAGTGGTCTGAGATACAACTAATGGCCACAGCAGAATCACCCACCTGTGGCTGAGTCAAATTTCAAGCCTGTTGCGATGGCAAAGGCTGTTTGCTTCACTCTTTTCTTTTTGTGGCTTGAAGAAGGACCATCCATGGGACTGACAGATTGTTCCATGGTTAAGCCAAAAATGGCGCTTCTTTCCCAGGGAAAACAAGCGTCAAATGCCGGTAAAAACTAAACGTTTGTAAAGGTCACTTTTTCAGAAAAACACTGTAAAAAGCCATTTAAAACAATTTGCCAGCCCCACAAAGTAAAATAAACACAATTTCTCCACAGAAAAATGGTTTTCAGTTATTTTAAACATATTTTAAACTGACAAGAGAAAAAAGTATGGTACAGTCTTGTGACAGTCTATTAAAACACAGACTCCCAACTTTAAAATAACCTTCCTTAAGATGAAAGTATTAATAAGAAATAATTACTGAATGGAAGTTTTTTCCCAATGGGAACTTATATGCCCTGTAAAGGAAAAGCACATGCTGATCGTCGATCCTTAAAAGCCTCAGAGGAGCATACTCTTCGATGGCAGTAAAGCACTGAAAGGTTTGGCACCCAAACTTGTCTTTTAATCAGCTCAGTTCAAACTGCCACATAGTTTGGGCATGAGCTTGGTGCCCTGAAGGTTTGGAAGCTGGGTGGCTGTTATATCCTTGGCACTATACAACTCATATAGTTAAGGTTACGGTAGCAGTGGTCAATAACAATGAACATCTTAGCCACATAAATGGGGAAAAGAGATTTTGCCAATAGGGATTACTCCAAGTAGGGGTACAGAAAATAGCCAACATGGGCTTGGAATTTATTACAGAAATCTGGCAAAGGAACCAAGGAATTTGGAACAAATAACTAGAGACAGAAAGGTATTAGAGAGGAATGAAGTTACTAAGGAGTTTGGACTGCAGATCAGGCACTACTTTCCCTATCAGGGACAGATATTGGCGTATGGGCAAAGGGAAATGCATAAGGTAGTCCTAAGAGAATGACCTACTCTGGTAGAATTTTTAGTCATATTTAGAACAGAAGCTACTCTTAAAAAGGGAATAATAACTAGGGCTCTTAAGTATGCAACAAAGTCCAGAAGCTTTAGAATTTTTGCCTGGAAGTATTTGCATAGGTACTTTTATATACCAAGAAGACTTCAAATATTTTTTTTTAGACAGCAAATGTTGGAGGTGTAATGGGTAAGAAAGAAGCAACTGTGAACATGTTTTTTGGGAGTATAATGTGTTGGCATATTTAAAAATTTCCTACAGAGTACTCTGTCAGAAATATTGAGAAAGCAATTAGTTGTAACTAAGGAAATGATTCCTTTGAGTTGGGACACAAGATCTGAGGGGAAAGCAAAAGGAAGCAGTAATAAAACTTCAGCTTGGCAAGCTAAGAACTTGGTTATATTCAACTGGACGTATAAGAGAATTTAAGTACCTTTTTATGCACTTTTTCTTTTAAAAAATACAGTATTTAAATTGATTTAAACTGTGTATGAAGGAGTGTTGAAGGAATTTTTAACTGGTTATTCTGCTCTTCAGTAACTTGAACTAAAAGCTAGTGTTGGCTGAATTTTGTTATTTGCTAGTAATTACAGGTGTGGGGGTAGCCACATTCAGTGATTTCCTGTCCTTGCATATTTAAACTGGTGCATGTGAAATAATTCCTGCTTTAAAACTTCAGCTTGGCAAGCTAAGAACTTGGTTATATTCAACTGGACGTATAAGAGAATTTAAGTACCTTTTTATGCACTTTTTCTTTTAAAAAATACAGTATTTAAATTGATTTAAACTGTGTATGAAGGAGTGTTGAAGGAATTTTTAACTGGTTATTCTGCTCTTCAGTAACTTGAACTAAAAGCTAGTGTTGGCTGAATTTTGTTATTTGCTAGTAATTACAGGTGTGGGGGTAGCCACATTCAGTGATTTCCTGTCCTTGCATATTTAAACTGGTGCATGTGAAATAATTCCTGCTTTAAAACTTCAGCTTGGCAAGCTAAGAACTTGGTTATATTCAACTGGACGTTACTCTGTCAGAAATATTGAGAAAGCAATTAGTTGTAACTAAGGAAATGATTCCTTTGAGTTGGGACACAAGATCTGAGGGGAAAGCAAAAGGAAGCAGTAATAAAACTTCAGCTTGGCAAGCTAAGAACTTGGTTATATTCAACTGGACGTATAAGAGAATTTAAGTACCTTTTTATGCACTTTTTCTTTTCATAGATACAGTATTTAAATTGATTTAAACTGTGTATGAAGGAGTGTTGAAGGAATTTTTAACTGGTTATTCTGCTCTTCAGTAACTTGAACTAAAAGCTAGTGTTGGCTGAATTTTGTTATTTGCTAGTAATTACAGGTGTGGGGGTAGCCACATTCAGTGATTTCCTGTCCTTGCATATTTAAACTGGTGCATGTGAAATAATTCCTGCTTTAAAACTTCAGCTTGGCAAGCTAAGAACTTGGTTATATTCAACTGGACGTATAAGAGAATTTAAGTACCTTTTATGCACTTTTTCTTTTAAAAATACAGTATTTAAATTGATTTAAACTGTGTATGAAGGAGTGTTGAAGGAATTTTTAACTGGTTATTCTGCTCTTCAGTAACTTGAACTAAAAGCTAGTGTTGGCTGAATTTTGTTATTTGCTAGTAATTACAGGTGTGGGGGTAGCCACATTCAGTGATTTCCTGTCCTTGCATATTTAAACTGGTGCATGTGAAATAATTCCTGCTTTAAAACTTCAGCTTGGCAAGCTAAGAACTTGGTTATATTCAACTGGACGTATAAGAGAATTTAAGTACCTTTTTATGCACTTTTCTTTTATAAAATACAGTATTTAAATTGATTTAAACTGTGTATGAAGGAGTGTTGAAGGAATTTTTAACTGGTTATTCTGCTCTTCAGTAACTTGAACTAAAAGCTAGTGTTGGCTGAATTTTGTTATTTGCTAGTAATTACAGGTGTGGGGGTAGCCACATTCAGTGATTTCCTGTCCTTGCATATTTAAACTGGTGCATGTGAAATAATTCCTGCTTTAAAACCTCAGCTTGGCAAGCTAAGAACTTGGTTATATTCAACTGGACGTTACTCTGTCAGAAATATTGAGAAAGCAATTAGTTGTAACTAAGGAAATGATTCCTTTGAGTTGGGACACAAGATCTGAGGGGAAAGCAAAAGGAAGCAGTAATAAAACTTCAGCTTGGCAAGCTAAGAACTTGGTTATATTCAACTGGACGTATAAGAGAATTTAAGTACCTTTTTATGCACTTTTTCTTTTAAAAAATACAGTATTTAAATTGATTTAAACTGTGTATGAAGGAGTGTTGAAGGAATTTTTAACTGGTTATTCTGCTCTTCAGTAACTTGAACTAAAAGCTAGTGTTGGCTGAATTTTGTTATTTGCTAGTAATTACAGGTGTGGGGGTAGCCACATTCAGTGATTTCCTGTCCTTGCATATTTAAACTGGTGCATGTGAAATAATTCCTGCTTTAAAACTTCAGCTTGGCAAGCTAAGAACTTGGTTATATTCAACTGGACGTATAAGAGAATTTAAGTACCTTTTTATGCACTTTTTCTTTTAAAAATACAGTATTTAAATTGATTTAAACTGTGTATGAAGGAGTGTTGAAGGAATTTTTAACTGGTTATTCTGCTCTTCAGTAACTTGAACTAAAAGCTAGTGTTGGCTGAATTTTGTTATTTGCTAGTAATTACAGGTGTGGGGGTAGCCACATTCAGTGATTTCCTGTCCTTGCATATTTAAACTGGTGCATGTGAAATAATTCCTGCTTTAAAACTTCAGCTTGGCAAGCTAAGAACTTGGTTATATTCAACTGGACGTATAAGAGAATTTAAGTACCTTTTATGCACTTTTTCTTTTAAAAATACAGTATTTAAATTGATTTAAACTGTGTATGAAGGAGTGTTGAAGGAATTTTTAACTGGTTATTCTGCTCTTCAGTAACTTGAACTAAAAGCTAGTGTTGGCTGAATTTTGTTATTTGCTAGTAATTACAGGTGTGGGGGTAGCCACATTCAGTGATTTCCTGTCCTTGCATATTTAAACTGGTGCATGTGAAATAATTCCTGCTTTAAAACTTCAGCTTGGCAAGCTAAGAACTTGGTTATATTCAACTGGACGTATAAGAGAATTTAAGTACCTTTTTATGCACTTTTTCTTTTAAAAATACAGTATTTAAATTGATTTAAACTGTGTATGAAGGAGTGTTGAAGGAATTTTTAACTGGTTATTCTGCTCTTCAGTAACTTGAACTAAAAGCTAGTGTTGGCTGAATTTTGTTATTTGCTAGTAATTACAGGTGTGGGGGTAGCCACATTCAGTGATTTCCTGTCCTTGCATATTTAAACTGGTGCATGTGAAATAATTCCTGCTTTAAAACTTCAGCTTGGCAAGCTAAGAACTTGGTTATATTCAACTGGACGTATAAGAGAATTTAAGTACCTTTTATGCACTTTTTCTTTTAAAAATACAGTATTTAAATTGATTTAAACTGTGTATGAAGGAGTGTTGAAGGAATTTTTAACTGGTTATTCTGCTCTTCAGTAACTTGAACTAAAAGCTAGTGTTGGCTGAATTTTGTTATTTGCTAGTAATTACAGGTGTGGGGGTAGCCACATTCAGTGATTTCCTGTCCTTGCATATTTAAACTGGTGCATGTGAAATAATTCCTGCTTTAAAACTTCAGCTTGGCAAGCTAAGAACTTGGTTATATTCAACTGGACGTATAAGAGAATTTAAGTACCTTTTTATGCACTTTTTCTTTTAAAAATACAGTATTTAAATTGATTTAAACTGTGTATGAAGGAGTGTTGAAGGAATTTTTAACTGGTTATTCTGCTCTTCAGTAACTTGAACTAAAAGCTAGTGTTGGCTGAATTTTGTTATTTGCTAGTAATTACAGGTGTGGGGGTAGCCACATTCAGTGATTTCCTGTCCTTGCATATTTAAACTGGTGCATGTGAAATAATTCCTGCTTTAAAACTTCAGCTTGGCAAGCTAAGAACTTGGTTATATTCAACTGGACGTATAAGAGAATTTAAGTACCTTTTATGCACTTTTTCTTTTAAAAATACAGTATTTAAATTGATTTAAACTGTGTATGAAGGAGTGTTGAAGGAATTTTTAACTGGTTATTCTGCTCTTCAGTAACTTGAACTAAAAGCTAGTGTTGGCTGAATTTTGTTATTTGCTAGTAATTACAGGTGTGGGGGTAGCCACATTCAGTGATTTCCTGTCCTTGCATATTTAAACTGGTGCATGTGAAATAATTCCTGCTTTAAAACTTCAGCTTGGCAAGCTAAGAACTTGGTTATATTCAACTGGACGTATAAGAGAATTTAAGTACCTTTTATGCACTTTTTCTTTTAAAAATACAGTATTTAAATTGATTTAAACTGTGTATGAAGGAGTGTTGAAGGAATTTTTAACTGGTTATTCTGCTCTTCAGTAACTTGAACTAAAAGCTAGTGTTGGCTGAATTTTGTTATTTGCTAGTAATTACAGGTGTGGGGGTAGCCACATTCAGTGATTTCCTGTCCTTGCATATTTAAACTGGTGCATGTGAAATAATTCCTGCTTTAAAACTTCAGCTTGGCAAGCTAAGAACTTGGTTATATTCAACTGGACGTATAAGAGAATTTAAGTACCTTTTTATGCACTTTTTCTTTTAAAAATACAGTATTTAAATTGATTTAAACTGTGTATGAAGGAGTGTTGAAGGAATTTTTAACTGGTTATTCTGCTCTTCAGTAACTTGAACTAAAAGCTAGTGTTGGCTGAATTTTGTTATTTGCTAGTAATTACAGGTGTGGGGGTAGCCACATTCAGTGATTTCCTGTCCTTGCATATTTAAACTGGTGCATGTGAAATAATTCCTGCTTTAAAACTTCAGCTTGGCAAGCTAAGAACTTGGTTATATTCAACTGGACGTATAAGAGAATTTAAGTACCTTTTTATGCACTTTTCTTTTAAAAATACAGTATTTAAATTGATTTAAACTGTGTATGAAGGAGTGTTGAAGGAATTTTTAACTGGTTATTCTGCTCTTCAGTAACTTGAACTAAAAGCTAGTGTTGGCTGAATTTTGTTATTTGCTAGTAATTACAGGTGTGGGGTAGCCACATTCAGTGATTTCCTGTCCTTGCATATTTAAACTGGTGCATGTGAAATAATTCCTGCTTTAAAACTTCAGCTTGGCAAGCTAAGAACTTGGTTATATTCAACTGGACGTATAAGAGAATTTAAGTACCTTTTTATGCACTTTTTCTTTTAAAAATACAGTATTTAAATTGATTTAAACTGTGTATGAAGGAGTGTTGAAGGAATTTTTAACTGGTTATTCTGCTCTTCAGTAACTTGAACTAAAAGCTAGTGTTGGCTGAATTTTGTTATTTGCTAGTAATTACAGGTGTGGGGGTAGCCACATTCAGTGATTTCCTGTCCTTGCATATTTAAACTGGTGCATGTGAAATAATTCCTGCTTTAAAACTTCAGCTTGGCAAGCTAAGAACTTGGTTATATTCAACTGGACGTATAAGAGAATTTAAGTACCTTTTATGCACTTTTTCTTTTAAAAATACAGTATTTAAATTGATTTAAACTGTGTATGAAGGAGTGTTGAAGGAATTTTTAACTGGTTATTCTGCTCTTCAGTAACTTGAACTAAAAGCTAGTGTTGGCTGAATTTTGTTATTTGCTAGTAATTACAGGTGTGGGGTAGCCACATTCAGTGATTTCCTGTCCTTGCATATTTAAACTGGTGCATGTGAAATAATTCCTGCTTTAAAACTTCAGCTTGGCAAGCTAAGAACTTGGTTATATTCAACTGGACGTATAAGAGAATTTAAGTACCTTTTATGCACTTTTCTTTTAAAAATACAGTATTTAAATTGATTTAAACTGTGTATGAAGGAGTGTTGAAGGAATTTTTAACTGGTTATTCTGCTCTTCAGTAACTTGAACTAAAAGCTAGTGTTGGCTGAATTTTGTTATTTGCTAGTAATTACAGGTGTGGGGGTAGCCACATTCAGTGATTTCCTGTCCTTGCATATTTAAACTGGTGCATGTGAAATAATTCCTGCTTTAAAACTTCAGCTTGGCAAGCTAAGAACTTGGTTATATTCAACTGGACGTATAAGAGAATTTAAGTACCTTTTTATGCACTTTTTCTTTTAAAAATACAGTATTTAAATTGATTTAAACTGTGTATGAAGGAGTGTTGAAGGAATTTTTAACTGGTTATTCTGCTCTTCAGTAACTTGAACTAAAAGCTAGTGTTGGCTGAATTTTGTTATTTGCTAGTAATTACAGGTGTGGGGGTAGCCACATTCAGTGATTTCCTGTCCTTGCATATTTAAACTGGTGCATGTGAAATAATTCCTGCTTTAAAACTTCAGCTTGGCAAGCTAAGAACTTGGTTATATTCAACTGGACGTATAAGAGAATTTAAGTACCTTTTTATGCACTTTTCTTTTAAAAATACAGTATTTAAATTGATTTAAACTGTGTATGAAGGAGTGTTGAAGGAATTTTTAACTGGTTATTCTGCTCTTCAGTAACTTGAACTAAAAGCTAGTGTTGGCTGAATTTTGTTATTTGCTAGTAATTACAGGTGTGGGGGTAGCCACATTCAGTGATTTCCTGTCCTTGCATATTTAAACTGGTGCATGTGAAATAATTCCTGCTTTAAAACTTCAGCTTGGCAAGCTAAGAACTTGGTTATATTCAACTGGACGTATAAGAGAATTTAAGTACCTTTTTATGCACTTTTTCTTTTAAAAATACAGTATTTAAATTGATTTAAACTGTGTATGAAGGAGTGTTGAAGGAATTTTTAACTGGTTATTCTGCTCTTCAGTAACTTGAACTAAAAGCTAGTGTTGGCTGAATTTTGTTATTTGCTAGTAATTACAGGTGTGGGGGTAGCCACATTCAGTGATTTCCTGTCCTTGCATATTTAAACTGGTGCATGTGAAATAATTCCTGCTTTAAAACTTCAGCTTGGCAAGCTAAGAACTTGGTTATATTCAACTGGACGTATAAGAGAATTTAAGTACCTTTTTATGCACTTTTTTTTTAAAAATACAGTATTTAAATTGATTTAAACTGTGTATGAAGGAGTGTTGAAGGAATTTTTAACTGGTTATTCTGCTCTTCAGTTATTCACACCCACCGCCCTGTTTTTGTTTTGGTGTTAATCTTAGTGGCATTGAAACTGCCGCCCTCAGCCTGCCTCTGGGCCCATCTCATTTGCTCAGTCAACTGAGTGCAGTGAGATCATATTCTGATTTCAGGCACTCCTACTGTGTACAAAGAGAGCATCTGGGAAATAGAAAAAAAAATTAAGCTTATTTCCTGCCTTTCTTGTTAAGTGGTACAGACTATTTGTAGGCTTCTGAGCCCCCAAGCCCTTCTGTGTTTGAGGAAGCCTTCTAGCTTGTTTTTTTTTCTTGTAACTAGCCAGTTTTCTAGTTTCAGCACTCAAATCTGTTTCTTTGATCTCAGCACTTGTTCAGAAAAAAAAAAAAAAAAAAAAAAAAAATTTCATCTGCTTTTACTGTACTTGTGTTTCTACCTACTTCTTTTTACTTTTGCATCATCTTAAAATACTCAATTGTATTTATTACTGCTTGGTGTAACTCATTCTAAGCCTTTTGGTTTAAACACTTGGGCTTCGGACCAGTTAGTTGTTTTGCACTGAGAGGTTTGTGGTCTGCACTGTTGTGGCAGAACAGGTAGCTTACATCCTTCTAGGTTGAGAACTGCTGATTGAGGGCTCAGTGTCTGTTATTCTAAAAGTGTATTAATTCTGGTTTAAGCACTTGGGCTTTCAAGCCAGTTATTTTACATTAAGAGGGTTCGTGGTCTGCACTCTTGTGGGAGGAGAGGCTGGACTCTGCCCTTCTGAGCTGGGAATTTCTGGTTAAAGGCTTATAGTGCATGCATATCTGAACTGTTTCTTACTGAAGTTGGTGCGCCTTGTTTGCTGTGGCATAGACTGGATTCGGGCCTGCTGGATCTAGCTTTGTTTGTGTAACTTGAGCACTAATCCAGACATTCTCTAAAGTATTCAATGGTATTTATTACTGCTTGGTTGTAACTTGATTAAAGTGTAGCTATCATTCAAGTCTTTTGGATTAAGCACTTGGGCTTCAGACCAGTTGTTTTACATTAGGAAGGTTTGTGGCAAGCACTGTGGTGGCAGGACAGGTAGCTTTCATCCTTCTAAGTTGGGAACTGCTGATTGAGAGCCCAGTGTCCAAGTGTATTAGTTCTGGTTTAGGCACTTGGGCTTCAGGCCAGTTATTTTACATTAAGAAGGTTCGTGGACTGCACTCTTGTGGGAGAAGAGGCTGGACTCTGCCCTTCTGAGCTGGGAATTTTCTGGTTAAAGGTTTATAGTGCCTGAATATTTGAACTGTATCTTACTGAAATTGGTTCACCTTGTTTGCTCTAGCATAGACTAGATCCAGGCCTACTGAATCTAGCTTTGTTTATATACTTGTTGTTTGTTTGCTTGTTATTTCCCTGGAAGCTAATTCACCTAATACGCAACTTCTCAGCGCTTCTGTGGATCACTAGTGATATCTGCATTGCTTACTGTACTTATTTCCTTGTTTCACTTGAAAGAAAGTTACTGTTTGTCGTTTTTGCATTTAGTTACTTGTATCACATTGCACTCAAGTTACCTGGCACTTGCTCACTAAAGCAATTATATAAGTCAGCACTAAAAATTAAAAGCACTACACCCTCACTCCCCACTGGCCCTTGTTTTCAATTAAGGATTTCCCAATATTATTCTAGCATGTCCAAAGGTCAGTTGTCAATCTCCTCTCCGGTCCAGCTGGTGAATCTGGGAATCTTGAGGCAATGTTATAACTGCCTCATGTACACAGACAACCCTCTCCTCCTCCCACATAACACAAATACTTGCGAGAGATGCAGCTATTTAGCCAAACTGGAGGCTGAGCTCTCTCAACTCAGGACTGGCAAGACCAGACAGGAGGAGAAGGCAACTACACACACCACAAAACCAGCCTCACATAATGCTACCACTCCACTGAATCAAACACATAAACACACAAAGACATACTCGGAGGCTCTGAGTAAAATTTACCTAAACAGCAGAGGCCTCCAAAGCAGACACCCAAACAACTGCTACCTCAAGACACCCCACAAGCAACACATAAACCACAAAAGCAGTGTGCAAAGCAGTCACAGCCCTTAAGGCCAAATACAACACCAAACATACTTGTCATAGGTGACTCCATAGTCAGACACACTGACGTCCCACTCACCAGGCTGAACAAGGAGAGGGTCACAGTAAGCTGCCTATCGGGCTAGAATCCGCCACATAACACAAGCACTGGGTCACTCCACAGCAAGTACAAATATGACACAGTCATTGTCCATGCTGGTGTGAGCGACCTGAGGCGATACCTCCCTGGACTGCATGAAAAGAGACATAGAGGAGCTCTCTGATTATGTAGCCCAGGCAGGTATGACCCTAACCCTGAGCAGTATCCTTCCTTCACCAAGAATGATGCCACAATATAGAGACAAGATGATCAGCTTTAACAATTGGCTTAATGTCTGGTGTCATTCAAAGGGGATCCAGTGTCTGTCTGCCTGGGATGACATGCTTGACAAGCCACGCTGCTTCAAGGGACGGCTTGCACCTGTCACCCTGGGATTCCGGATATTGGCTAAGGCTCTTGCCACCCCATAGTGCCTTTTAGGCAAGGCTCAAATTCTAAACCTACCACCCTAGAAAACAAAAATGGGAAGAAATTGAGGGTAATGCTGCTCAATGCCAGAAGTCTAAATCTCAAAATGCACGCACTCGAGGCCCTTCTCAGTATGGAGAACATCGATGTCTGTGCTGTAACTGAAACCTGGCTCAAGGCTCCTGAGAGCACCCGGCACTATTAGGTTTTACCTCATATCATGCGTTCCGGCCCCAAAACCCCGACCACTCCACAAAAGGAGGTGTATCCATATTCATAAAGGATACTCACACCTCCAGGTTGGTGGCAACGCATGAAGCTTCGGAAACCATCCAGGTGCAACTAACAATAGGCAAAACTGCTCTACAAATTGTAGCATGCTACAGGCCACCCTCTCAAACTCAGGAACCCCACACAGCCTTCCTGAAGACACTGGAGGGTATAAATGTATCTCCAAACACCATCATATTGGGTGACTTCAACTACCCGAATATAGACTGGGAACATTACTCAAGCCCTAACTTTCTAGCCCATCGGTTCCTGGAGTTCATAAATTCAAATGCCATGGAACAGCTAGTCACTGTTCCCACGAGAGGAGAAAATATACTAGATCTCATTGTCACAAACATGGGGATAAAATGCTCCACACCGAAGTATATCCCTCATTGGTGAGATCTGATCATAAACTAATCTCACTGGAAATCCACATGCCGCCCCCACCGCAAACAAAAAAGACCATAGTGAAGAACTTCTCTAAAGCAAACTTCACACTACTCAAGACTGGTGTGGTATCCTTCAAGGCCCCTGAGTCAGAGGAAACCACAACCCAAGCTGCGGAAGCCCTTACAAATGCCTTCTATGAACACCTCCAGGACTGCATGGATCAGGCAATCCCAAATAAAACCAAGACTCTTTCCACAAAGGGCAACGTCCAGTCTGGTGGACCCCAGCCATTAACAAACTTTACAATAAGAGGAGAAAGCTATTACATGATAGAACAAAATCCATAAAAGGGAAGTCACCCCTGATCATTATTAGTAAAAAATACGAGCACTCATAAAATCAACTAAGGCCAATTTTGAGAGAAAAATTGCCATGGATTCAAAGGACAATCATAAGGCCTTTTTCAGCTATGTTAGGAACCTGGGTGGAAACTCACAGATATGCTCAGAATTAGTCCAAAATTATACAAAAATCACTGAACCCACAGACATTGCCAACATACTGGCAGACAGGTTCAGTGCAAACTTCACCCCTCTCCCCTAAAGGAGAGATAACTATCCCAGCCGAGTGTAGCCTCCCGGACATCTCAAATGCGCAGGTGAAAGCTGCTCTCTCTAAAGCTAAAAACACAGCATCAATGGGACCGGATGGTGTCCCCGGCTGTGTGCTACACGAGCTAAATGAGGAATTAAACCCGCACATAAGGCAGCTGTTTAATCTCAGCCTTACCACAGGATACGTGCCCAAGGAGTGGCGTGACGGCAACTGTGGTCCCACTCCACAAAGGTGGCGCCTCTACGGACCCGGTAATTACCGCCCATAAGCTTAACAAGTCTAGTCTGCAAAGCTATGGAGAGGATCATAATGGAGCTCATAAACAAAGATATAGGGGACTTGCAGACATTCGACCCGACCCAGTTTGGCTTTGTCAAGGGAAGATCATGCCTTTTGAACTTGGTGGACTTCTTCCAAATAGTCACCAAGGCCATTGATGAGGGAAAGGCAGTCCATACAGCCTACCTTGACCTTGCAAAGGCTTTCGACACAATACCCCACTCGGGTATTGTAGAAAAACTTACCAGCTTAAATGTAAACCCATATGTCACAAGATGGGTTGCAAACTGGCTTAAGGACAGAACCTACAGGGTTAGAGTTGCTGGCGCTGTGTCAGACTCCAAGCCGGTCACAAGTGGTGTCCCACAGGGCTCGGTCCTTGGCCCCCTATTGTTTGGCATCTACTTCTCAGAAGTACAGGCCAACATGGGAGGACTTTGGCTGACAAAGTTTGCAGATGACTGCAAACTGGGCGCCATAGTGGAAAGTGCATCGGACACTGATATCCTTCAGAAGGGACTCACGGAAACAGATAGCTGGTGCCAGAGCCATGGCCTGAAGTTAAACGCCAAAAATGTATAGTCATACCCTTCGGGAAAAACAAGGTAACCCCAAGCTACCATATAGGTGGCAATCCACTAAGCACAGAAGAGGTTATCAGGGACCTGGGGACCCAGGTTGACAGTGGCCTTTCTTTGACACTCACATTGCTAAAGTGGTTAGAAAGACCTTCTACATTGCCCACCTGATCATGAAGGGATTCACATCCAGATCTAGTGAGGTCATTGTTCCCCTGTACTCTTCACTTATCAGACCAATGATCGAGTACAATGCCCCATTCGGGATGTATCTCACCCGACATCTGCAGCAATTGGAGAGACCCCAAAAGTTCCTCACCAAAAGGATAAAGGGACTCCAAAATCTGTCATATGCTGCCAGATTGAAGAAACTCCAGCTCTATTCAGTCGCATACCGTCTGCTCAGAGGTGACATGTGCCTGACATACAAGGCCATGTCCAACCCGGAATTAATGGACATGCTCCACCTCAAAAATCCAAATCCACCAAAACCACTAGAGCAAGCGACTTAAACCTTAGCACGGATATAAATAGGACGTGCTGGAGGGATAGATTTATCACTCGGAGACTCCCTATGCTGTGGAATAAAATCCCGGTCCATGTGAGGCAGAGCACCTCGCTGACTCTGTTCAAGAGAAATCTAGACCTGTGGATGGGAGATCGTAGGTTTACCCCGGGAATCATCTCTGGGTCACTGCTGGACAGAGGCACAACAAACTAATGGGCACAGTATTTTTTCATATAAGGGGTGGCGTAAGCCACAATAATTTGGGCTAGGCTTATAAATGCCTTAGGGCAGATAGCCTAGTATAAACCTATGAACCTATGAACCTAAGTCTTAATAAACAGACTGAAGAACAAAAAGCTGAGCTGTTGGGAAGACGCATAATAGTTAGGGGTAACTGGGGTGGTAAAACAACAACACTGGCTTGCATTTATTTACTATCCAGTACAAACAAAACATATGTGCGTTCAGATCCTTAAGATCCAGACAGACCAGAAAGGCCTGGGGTAGAAGAAGGGTAAACAACATTTGAAGAGGCAACTTCTGAAAGCAAGGAATCTTGAGATAGGTATTGAGCTGAGAAAGGTCCAGAATTGGTTTCCAAGTGCCTTCCTTTCTGTGAACCAAAAACATTCTGTAGTAAAAATCTTTCCCTACCTGGGCAGGGGCACAGGTTCAATAGTGTCATGGATCAAAAAAGAATGGAGCACCTCTGGGGAAAGAAAGGCATTACAGGATTTCCAAACCATGAAATGTCCCTGGTAGATAAGGGACAAAAAACCCAAGAGTTGTTGTGATCCTTAACCAATTTGGAAGAGACAGGGAAAGATGGGAGGATAAGGGAACCTGACAAAGGGAAACAGGAATCAACTTGTCAAATGGATCATGGCTTATCCAGAAAAGTAGGTTTCTGAGAAGTAGGGGATCAAGTAGACTTTGCAGAAGCACATGACTAGAACCCTTTTTTCCTTTGGGAAGAGGGTGAAACTGCCTGTGAACAAAGGCAGATTTGGAGGGGTAATTCCTCTGGAACTTTGGAATAGGAGAAACAAAAATCTGTTTTATCTCTTGTAAGGCTTTACCTTTATCCCGGAGGGACTAAAAGGTTCAGTAACACCAAAAAGATTTTTATTATCCAAAGCATCATCCAAAAGTTTGGCCTTAATGTCATCAGGCAACGCATGAAGATGAAGCCAAGAGTAATGTCTCCTAACAGAACCAAATGCAGCAGCTCTGGAGGAAGTTGCATTTAACAGGGCGCTAGAATCAGGGTCCACAAAATGCATCCAGGAGGACAGCCAGAACTGGGGGAACGGAAGAAGGCTTAGGAGACTCCTTATAGAGGAGCTCATAATACCTTTTCTGGACATCAGAAACTTGAGAGGAATCTCACTTAAAGAATTCCATCATGCAGTTCTCCCCAAAGGACAGTTCCTCTAAAGGGGAATTTGGACTAATACAATCCATTTTCTCAGAACCATAGTTTAAAGAGGATGGGATCTGAGAAGAGTAAGCCAAGTATTCTTTCTTGGGTCTTTTAAGGAGAGTCAAAGACCAGGGAGAGGTAGGCACACACACACCCCTTGAGGAGGCTTTAGGGCCATGAAAGCATTAAACAACCCCTGAGTAAAGTCCTGCCATTCATGTTGGAGATTCTTAACTTTGTATCTTTCGGCTTTTCCCAGTTAGGGGGTCGCCACAGCGAAACTCCGGTCCGCTAATGATTGGCAGTAGATTTTTAAGTACCGAGTTGCCGGCTCTGACGCATAACCTTCAACGAAGGTACGCCCATTCACGCATGTCTCCACACAGAAGACGCTTTAGCTGAGAATCGAACAGGACAACGTCTTACTGTGAGGCAACAACGCTACCGCAGCACCACCACAGCAGTGTGTTGGGGATTCTTAACTACTGGGGAAATATGCTTAGTTTTTGGTTTCTTTTCTGCAGGACATTTGCACAAAACACCCTTGGAGGGTCAGATCCTTGGTGACACTCAATAAGCATAATAGGGATCTTCTCCCTTACTAAGATTTATGGAATCCCCTTGGTCCCTTGGATATAATCAGCAGACATTTGTAAAGCCTCCAAGGACATGTGAGAAGTCGAATCCATGCTGGCCTCTGACATAGGCCTCTGACATAGTCATAAGCACAGGAATCCGAAGCTACCACCAGACGATCCTCTGGGCTTTCACTAGCTTCAAGAGAGATGTAGAGAAGAGGCTAAACAGCAGCCATATCAGATCTAACTTTTTTGGGCTTTCACTTGGCTGACACTCAGGACAGGAAGACTCCGCCATAGCACCTTGAGCCAACAGCTTAAGACATTGGTTTTCAAGGTAAATAGATAAGGAAGGTTGCTGACTACATAAGGTCCTGGGAACAAAAGCTTGGTGGCTAGAACACTGTATATGGTTGTGGGAAGCACCCAAGCAGAAGAGATACTGGTTGTGATGGTCTTTATGGGGCATTTTCCTCTCACACTAACATTTTCCCTTTCTGGATGTCATGAATCCAACCAACACTAAATAAAAAAGAAAAGATATGGAGAAGCCCCAACAGGGCACTTATCTAAAACATGGTTTGGTAACCAGCACAGCAAAAATGTGTTCAGACCGACATTTAGTGATAGCGTCCAGACAGGCGGCAAAGAAGTTCTGACTGTGTGCATTCATACATCACCTTTAAGCTCCACTCCTAGTGTGGGAAGCACACAAGTGACATACTGTGCCTGTAAATACTAAAGAACTTAATATACTGGCCAGACATTGGGCTATCCTTGGCAGGAGATCCCTTCAGTTATGAATACTGCAACAGTGATATGGAAGGGCATATGCCCATTATACAACAGCCCCTGGCACCATCCCTTGTCACAGCCAGCTCCTGATTTCTTTTGGACCCATTCTGCAGGTATCTATGGCCACGCAGGGATGACTAGTGTACTGAATGTCATTCTTAGGATGTCACTCAGCACCGCTGAAGTCTGAGTGAGTCCAGACACTACTGTCTGCTAGGTTTCAAAAGGGCTATAATGGCACACATCACTGACTTATCCACCTCCATGCCAAGGATAGCAAGTGCCACCATCAGTGTATTGTCCATGTTTGGGGATGGGTACGTACATGGGATGGTCACATAACAAGGCCACTGTAAGGTGTACACCCTGCGCATGCAAGTCTACAAGTATCACACTCCACCACCCCTCATGGCTGCCAACCTCTAGGGGTAGGACAGATTGCCAGTCTACTCCTTGTAGGTCAACATCCCTGTCATGACAGACTTCTAGTCCTGTGGCTTTATGTCACAGTAGAGGCCCTAGATCATGGTCATGTAGTGTTGCCCCCACAGGTACAATCACAAACTTACTCCCCTACCATGTCATCAGAGGACCATTGTCTATGACACAGAGTACCCTTGCCTCAAGATCCTAGTGTCCACCTCTACTGACATGTCCCCACACAGGTCATGACGACATATCATTATGTCCCTTGGCACTTGTGTAAATGATGACTGTGACACATTGCATCCTCCTCCCATTTGGTATATGTATTTATGCTTAATGTACAGTATGATTCTACTATGCACTACCCACCACAGGCTTTAACTACCACTGCAGGATTTGCATTTGTTTTGTGTGACAATGTACTGTTACTATGTGCTTATTAGGGGCCATAGAGCTGAACATGATGCCGCCACTTTGACTGTGCTGCTATGTATTGTGCCTGCCACAGTTTTGGGGTGGTGCAGCAGTAGCTACTAGCTGTCTCTTGACCTGACTCATCACTGAATGATGTTAGTATGGTGTCTTTTAAAGGCACTAATTTAGGTAGATCCAGGGGTTTCTAGGGAAGAAGACTGGCCTGCATGCTTCCTCGTAATCATATTATGTAGAATACAGCATACTATAAACAACCTGCATGCTGGTGTACTGCAGTGCCCTTCCAAACATATCTGGACATTGGAGCTATGCTTTCAGGAGATCAAACACATGCTCAGTGATGTTCCATGATTGTGTAAGGGCAGTGTTACACTGCATTTTGGTGATATTACATGGGATCCTTTGGAGTGGTACTCAACATCACCTGAAATGCAGTAGGAAATATATGGGGGGAAGACATGTACACATTGTCATTGCCTGTATATTAGACTACTACAGTGCCTGTGCTTAGTGACTAGACTGCCCAGTGATATTTCACTATGCAAGAAGCGGAGGTATGGATGACTTTTATGTTAAATGTGTGAATCATGGACAATGCCAAAATGCTGTATAGACCACACTGGTTATCAACCTCCTATGCACTGTATATGACAATACCTGGCTTTTAATAGAATGCCAGCCCTTCCTAACAAAGCACTACCCAAGAGCACCAGGTGAGGCCTTTAATGCCACATGTGTGTAATCTATAGCACTTGATACTTTGGGAAGACAGGTGATGTCACAGAAGTTACAGATGGTGATGACTGTCTCAGAAATGGTCAGTCAGCTGTGGATAGTTAATTCGCTGTTGTTCATGTTGCCTGTCAGTGCATCACTCTCCTGGCAGGGAGAGATCAGAACTTACAGAAAGGAAATTATGCTGCATAAAGGCTGCTGCTGCTAGTCCTATCATGTTTGCCTACTACATCTCTGCAATTTCCCATGTACTGTTTGCTTCTACAGTGGTGCATAGCTTGCTGCTTGCTATCTGCTCATTATGACTACAAATAATGACCTAGTTCAGAGGTACACATTCACATCTCATTATAAACTCAGACTATGCACCTTAGTTTTAATGTTATTATATGATAATTTGCAAACAGCTATTCCTGTGCTGTTTTCTTTGCTGCATAGTAGCACTAGCTGGTACTATGAATCGCAGCATACTGGAAAGGGGGGGGGCAGCTTCCTGCTCAACGGCAAGCTGTGTACTATCCAACTTGTCTATGAATCCTGGTCTAAGTGATTCTGCTGCTGGCAGACTACAGTCGCAAAGCAGTGTCTAAAAGGAGAAGGGCTTGAGGAAGTGCTCTATTTAGCAATACCATTGGGACACTCTTTCAGCAGACTCTAAACAAAGTCTTTTTTTCCACTGCAATCTCATCCTGTTCTCTGTTTTTTAATACCCTTGGGATCTTAATATTTGTACAGTTCTCCCAGTACCACCTATGCCTTTGCCACTTAGCAATGCAACTAGAGTTATTTCTGAAATGCTGTAATTTATAGAAAAAGCATGTGCTGAATTTCTAAAGAATATGATTGCTCCTAAGTAGGCAATAAGTTAGTTTATTGCTGATTCTACTTTTCATCTCTCAGTTTGATCTCATCAGCAGAGCACTGAGGTTAGCCATATGAAACTCTGGAAATAAGCAGCTCCTGGGGAATGAATATTTATTAAATTGCTGTTGTCAGGCTTTGGTATCTTAAGCACTTAAAAGCTAATCAAAATATGCAAGACTGATCCATGCATCCCAGGGATCTTGAGGATGGAGGAATTCAATCCAAGCTGCTGGAACAGCAGGGTTTTGAAACATAACACTGCAGCAAAGGGGAAGGCAGCCTCAAAGACTCCCATACATCTTTCACCTGTGTGATGAAACCTTTCTAATAAATAGCAGCTCATCTGTCTGCAGTGAGCCAGAAAAAGGTCAACATGTCTGCTGTTAAGCATTAATATTTTAATTCAGCAAATTATCAAGGGACCCAACTCAGAAATTCATGTCTGGGGTATCCAATGTGAGGGCACAGTGATGTCTATATTATCTCAATGACAGGAAAAAGCTAACCCTCAGAGCAACATTTCAACAACAAAGAAAGGAAAAGTAATAACATTTTCCTGTCACCTTTCAAATGCACATGTAGCGGTATTAATGCACTGAGCAGCACAGTAAATAATCAGCTATCATATTACTGAAATATGACCAAAAAGACAGAATTATAAACAGCAGGAGCAAAAGTATGCGTCACTGTAAAAACAGAGAAAAATGAAATATTGGTAGCAATACAAAAATATAAGTCAAAGGAGATGACAGTATCAAATCCTTAGCCTTTTTAATTATTTTACACCAAATATAAGAGGTGAAGAGTCAGCATGCACAGCATCAAATGTGATGCTTGTGGACTTGTAAAACATCTAAACAAGAACTTTTTTTTTTTACCAAAACAAAATACAAATATACTTCTGAATACAAGCTTGCTCATTTCTTTTTTCTCAGGACATGTACTCTGACTGAACTGAAAAATGAATCAGTCACTCAGACTATACACACACATCTGAAAAACTGAAGTAAACATAAGAACTATAGTTTTAGCACTGTAACATGAAAATAACACCGTCAATCAATGAAACAACAACTCAAATAAAGAAAGTCTGGCCTCTTTACTCTACTCTACTCTTCTAAATACTGTTCTAAAGGCTCTAGCATAATTAAAAATTCTTTCTAAGATACCATGGCAGGCCACATAAAGCTATCAGGCATCTCCCATCCTTCATTTTCAATTCACCTCTTCCCCTAAGCACAACTCCCAGCCCGCCACGTCTACCTGACAAGTGACAGCCCAATCTGATTAAATGCTTACAAGGGAGGGTACTCATGGGCCTCCATGACAGGCCAAAAGTGATCACCATGGAGATACATAATTACAGCTGTCAACGCGTCTACTGTCCTGCTGGCATCAATTTGATTGCTCCTAGCAATAATGATAGACAAAGCTTAGTGTGCACTCTCCTGCACCCAGTCACTTTATCTATTTCCGTGGTCCATTTAGCTGACATGCAACATTCGCACAAGCAAATAACAGCAGTAAGCAGAACATTTAAGGCATTTTAATTGTTTTTTTTTTTTTTTTCTTTATGTGGATAGCTCACAAGCACAAATGTTATTACATAAAACTCCTGCTGCAGCATTAATTGAAGAAAGATTTGGTGGGACAAAGACTGTAGGGGGTAGAGTTTGTCCATTATCACTTGTACTTTCAACAGGTCTCACGTTTGAAAACTGTAAATTGCAAAAACTTGCAGGGCAAAATTCTGACATCATGTTAGCTGTAACCATACAGTGCAAACTTCTAAGAATCTTAATAATTATTACAGCTGTTTGCTTCAACATCTTCAAATTTAAGTTGACTTTGTTTTATTAAAAAAAAGACTTGGCTTGCCTGCAAACTGCTCCTCACTAGTTAATTTATTTTCCCTAATACATTAAATAATACTTGTATTACCTTCATATTCTCTCTCTCTCTGTAAAGTCTTGAAACCCAGCATGAAAACTTCACAGCTCAGCATGGCCTTGGTACCTTTATGCACCACGTGGTCAACAACAATTTAAAACAAATGAAAAAAGTGTGTGTGTGTGTGTGTGTGTGTGTGTGTGTGTGTGTGTGTGTGTGTGTGTTTATGTAATTGAGAGAAAACGAGAGAGAGATAATGAGTGTTTGTGTGGGTGTGTGTACAAGTGAGCATGTGTGCATCCATGTGTGGACACGTGGGTATATACAAAACAACTGCTGTTTACACTGTTGATACTTTTGTTCCAGTGTCCATTCAGGTGCTCAACATGTGTTCACTCACATAAAGTAAGGAAACAAAACTACATTTTCTGTAGTGAGACTAAAGCAAAAATAGCAATCACATACAATATCTTTAAATTAAAGCACACCCAGAAGATAAAACATCAGTGACTTACACCTGGTATATGCAGTGGTTCTTCATACTGTGATAACCTGCCGATAGAAGGTAGGCCAAATGATTTGTAAGGATCCTGAAACAAAGTTCAACAGGGAAAATTTAAGTCAAAATAAAACATAAGAAACAAGGTTAACAGTTCTTAACATTATAAATAATCTGCAGCATTTTTCTATTAAGTCATATATTTGGTTCATCTTCTATTACTTTAAAGTGTTATGCCATATAAAAATGCACCCTTTCATACTAAATATTTGCATATGAATCTGCTGATTAGGATTACAAACAACTGCACACATGATCCCATCCAAAAAGGACATCACACAGCATATAAAAAATGACTGCTAAATGAAGACTTTCAACTTATTAAAATGGTACTTCACCCCTTGTTTGCCTAATAAACCCCTTAGAAATATACCATTCCAGGCTCATAAAACAGGACAGAGCAGAACCACTGTTATTTACACCATTTCACTGGACTTCTATAATGAAAACAGCAGTTTTGTGTGACAAATCTGCAGTTCTGTTCACTATGAAAAGTGATATAAAAGTATCAGCAAAGCATCTGACACTTACTAAAGATAGCAATAAATCTGACCTACATACAATACAAACCCTGAGAAATGAAATTCAATTGTATTGTCTTTTTTTTTTTACCCTCAGTGTGCTTTTAAAGAAATACAATAAAATATCAAATTATAACTAGACATACCATGCTTAATACAGTAAATATCCAGCTTTCAAACTGGGAAGTCCTGCACGTGGGTATACAGAATCTACCTCCTGTAAATTCTCCCATGTGTTCATCCATCCGTTCACTTCATCTCCAACAGACAAATAGTATTAGTTTTTTTTTTTTTTACCTCAGCATAAACTCTGCATTCAATTGCCCAGCCTTTGATGGGGATATCAGCTTGTTTGTGCCTCAGAGAGTAACCCTTGGCAACGCGGATCATTTCTTGGACCAAATCCAGGCCAGTAATGCATTCTGTGACGGGATGTTCAACCTGCAAGGTCAAGAACTGTCAGTCAGCATGAGAAAGACTATAAACAGCAAGACATTACCAAAGGAAAACAATTCTAACTGGGCAGAAACATGTTAGCACATACAAATAAAGAGCAACAAGAATACCTGCACCTGCAATGTTCACTGCACTTTCCTAGCATCAGACAAGGGAGAGAAACCCTTTCCTGACAAGTTTAAAATGTGCATTTACTAATGATAAAATAGATTTGAACTGACTGTGTACTAACTATAACAAATACTCTGCAGGCATATTTTTAAAAATCATCATAACTCACAAAACATGGCTGCAATGTAATGCAGTGGCAACTTCATTTACATTTAGATGATGTATGTATTTCTTTGTTGATGGCAGACGGAAGACTTTGCCATCACTATCTGTATTTTTGCATACTTTCTGGTAAACCTGCAATCAGTTGCCTATGTCACTCTACTCCATTTGATTCAGTAGAGAGAAGGAGGAGGAAACTTGTGATTTCCTCAATAGCAATCTACCTAAATCTTACCCATTTGCCTATTTTCACTAACCTGTCCTGACAAGCAACCAGATTAGTGTAATCTTGAGTTAGTGCAATGTAGCAGAAATGAACTGATGGATCCTTCATTTTTTTTCTTCCAGACTTATCCAAATAAAGTAAAGCTGGGCAAAACCAATGTATTCACCGTACTATCTGAAATCTGCTGTGAAAACTTTATAAGGCTTATGCTATGGAAATATTTTTCTTGCATTTACACTTGCAAACGATTTGTAGGATAAGAGCATAGATAATTAAATCTCTAAAAACAGACAAAACTTTTATCTAAAACAAATTACATGAAAAATTATACCATTTTTGTATAAATCAGAGAGAAGCCAAACCAAAACTAATGCAACAATGACAATTTTGCATTTATATGTAACTGACTTACAACTGATTTTAACTTATATTCAGATCCTTCACAATAACTTGGCTTTGTACAGTACTGACAAGTCCTAAGAACATAATCTTCTCCACTTCTAAGACTCAGTAATATTTTCCTGGATTCCGCCCTCTTCACTTCTTCCTACTTTAAAAAATAATCCCTTCAGAAAACTGAAATTAAAAAAAAAAAATAATAAACCTCAGCATTGCATCTGCAATTCCTTTTTTCTGTTGGCTTGCTGTGCATGCACAAGCTAATGCATCTGATTTTTCCAATAAGTCAGGAGCAGGAATTAGTAACACCCTCTTCAAAAAATTGATTGGTCCACTAACAACTGTATTATGCTGCTCATGCATGCTGACAGAAGGGTAACAGTTCCACTCCTCAACAGTAAGCTAGTGCTCAGTGACACACATATATGGCGAGGTAAATTATGTTTGACCTAGAAACTATTCTAGTTGCCTTTACTTTGAGTTTTACTGCTGAGACTCTTATCTTCAATGTCACACTTCCAGCAATAAAAAAGGAATAAATGAGAAAATTGTCACTTGTAGGTAACAGTGAGATGTGAGGCTTTCTGTTGTAAATATATTTACTTACTACCATGAAATAGGATAGCAGTGACATAAAATTACTACTTCACTTAACTTCTTTAGGTACCAAGTGGAAAATTTGCATATGATGTTTTGACAGAGGCATCAAGACAATAAATACCAGAAACCGTAGGGTTCTGAGAAATTCTCTTGCTATCATAGTCATCCCCTGGATTGCTAGAAGGTGAAATCACCTTTAAAGGTGGAAGGGAATCTGTACAAGCTGACCTTCAGAAAGAGTCAGGCAAGGTTTTAGAAGACTTAAGGAAAGCCCCAAGCTATGGAGACAGCTGAAGATGAACAGAAGGTTCCCCTGCAGTTCCTCTTTGAACTAAGACAGGCAGCTGTCCAAATGTGGCTAGATTTAGATGCTTTTCATCCTCAGAAATACCACCATTACAGCCAGGCATTTTGTGAAGAACCTGGGAGTACCGGAAACCCCAAAGGGCAAGGACATGAACTGGAAAGGGAGGTTCCCTGTCTTGAATCTGTGAGATCACCTGTGTTCTTTGCATGCATGATCCATGGTGACCATAGAGCCCCTAGGCATCAGCAAGTGAGGGAAGGTTGCAGGGCAAGCATCTTAAATTTCTGGTACCTTTATTAAGAGACAAGTACGAGAAGTCTAGTACAGGCCTCCATGGGCTATTGTTTGGGACCAGGAACAGTCTGAGTCCAAGAGGGATCATTTTTATGGTCCCTTGCCCCACAAGACGGCTGAGGAGAGATACTGCCAACTGTATCTGAGTTGCTGTGGTGGAAGGCATCCCCGTGAAAAAAGGAAAGTGCTGAATTCTATTCTGTAACACAAAATATTCAGAATTCATTTACTTGAGGATGTGATAAGCAGGAGGGTGGCTGAAAAGAGGTAATGGGAAATAGGAAGGTGATGGTGATCTTGGCAAAGTTACGACTGTTCAGAAAACTTTGTGGAGCAGTTTCTAGAAGACCTCACTGATCCATCCTTTTTTCTTGCCCACAAAGTTTTGCTTTTCAAAGGCTTCTTTTGTCAGGTATGCTGACCCCCTGGTCTAATGGTCTCCTTTTTTTCTCTAAATTTCTAAATTATCCTCTGTGAGAGAACCAAATAAGAGACTCCTGTCTAAGGATGCATTAAGAAGATACCCCTTGATATCCTCTGGTATGGGATGATCTCAACCAAGCATCCCCCCATTTTAAGGATTCTGTTGTTGTTGTCCTTGATACAACATGGCGTTTGAGATGGGAGTAGCATTTTAACAGCACTCTAGACTCTGACTGATGACATTTTATCCAACACTGATGAAGGGAATCTAACTGTTGTTGTGTTTATTGACTTATCACATGCCTTTGAAATGGTCAGTCACTCAGTGCTGCTTATCCATTTTCAAGACATAAACATTAGCCAAGAAGACCAATCCACCAAACCAAGAACTAGTGAAGAAAAACAAACCAGTGAACCACCTTCCTCAGAGAAACAATTTATTGGTCAAGTGCTTCCGTTCACTCAGAACTTCATCAGAACAATGAAATGTTAAAAACCACACCCATATAAACCCACTCAGTGTGTGTGTCATAATAAAACATAGCCAATAATAATTTATCTATTAACTATAAAAATTAATATAACCTGTATATACATGCTTAACAATAACATTTTACATAAAATGCTAAACAAATTTCCTAACTAGCACCACAAAACTTCAATTTTAACAAAGAGGTAATGGAGCAAGAATCATTGAGCCCTGGATAATTAGTGGCATCCAATATTATCTGTCATCTCAACTCATTCTTATCCAGGTGTTCCTCAATTATCCACTCTTGTGGGTCTTTTTTAACTTGCTCAATTACTAAAAAGTTAAAACTATGAGTGTCATATTTTCAATATGTCTATAAAGAGCATTAGTGGATTTTTTATATCCAGATTATACACATAAATATGCTTTTTAAATTGCTTAAGTTTTCCCAATGTAAAATGTGGTGCATTGATTACATTGGGCTAAATATATCACATTTGATGTACTACAAGTAAAACAACCAGTAACATTATACATCTTATTATTTATGAAAAAACTATCAGCCACATTAATATAATGACATGAAGAACAGCTTCCACATTTTTTAGTACCAAAATGGGACCTCTCATTTTGTAACACACTTTTTTTTGCTTCTTTTCTATATAGGCTTGTAATGATTTGTCCTTATAGACCACCAAGCGTTTTTCACCCACTTTGTCCACCATATCAACATCCCTCATGAACTGTTGCCAATTTTTGTGTATATACTCAAATATAAGTCTACTATCCAGGGTATACGTTGTAATAAAACACCTAGACGTACCATATTGGTTAACCGGTTGATGATCAATATCCATATTAGCCGTAGATGGTACACATCCCCCTAATATAGGTACATAAAACCCATTGTTCCTCTTAGCAACAACTTCATTATAAATCTCTACTAAAAAATGTTCTGGATAACCCTTTCTATAAAACATATCTAGTACAATATTGCATTCAGAGTCAAATCTGTCTACATTAGATATTCTTGCCAGACAAACCAACTGACCCTTAACCACTGCCTTTTTTTGAAATCTCTGATGCCAACTAAAATAATGTAAGTATGTATTGGAGAAGGTAGGTTACCTATAAATTGTCGAATAAAAACACTTATCAAGGTTGTCCTTATCAATTTCTACATTCAAAAATAACATTTTATTTTCATCATAATATGATGAAAATTTTAAAAGTCCACTGTATTATTTATCTATACCAAAAATTCTCCCAATTTTTCTTTTGTATCTAACCAAAAGATAAACACATCATCCAAAAACCTAGTATACAATGACCAGCAGCCAGCATATTCACTTGATAAAATGTACTCTTGTTTCCCACTGCGCCATAACATAGTTTGCAAAACTAGGGGTGCAGGCAGTCCCCCTTGCGACGCCCATTATTTCTCAGTACCACATCCATCAGTGCAAGACATGCATTTACTGTATTATTACTTAAACGGCCATTATTAAATAACTGTTGTCCATACCACTTCAGCCCTCATTCTTGTGGTATTACAGAAAATAAATAATGTACATCAGTGTTTACGAATGACCCTGATTCACAAAAAAAATATGGCATCAATTCCAAGAAATGCCATGAATCTTTACATATATTTGTATTATTTGCTAAACCTCCCTTTATATGATGGTCAATTCACTCTGCTATAAAATATGTTTTAGACCTTGAGCCATCCACAATAGGCCTAAACAGTGGATTATTAAGACACTTGTAAATTTTAGGAATTCCAAAAAAATTGCCAGCACTGGCTTATCATTAAACATAAAATCATATTTTTTTTCATTATATGACCTTGATAGTAACCCCCCCCCCCCCAAAATCCGGTTTCATTACCCTTATGTCCAGATCATCTGTTAATTCTCTTAATAATCTTTTTTCATCATCGGATACATTACAATACCTAATTTTATTTTTTTGCCAAACGAAAAAAGATTATGATTTTATGTTTAATGATAAGCCAGTGTTGGCCAGTATTTTTGGTATTCTGAAATTTCACAAGGGTCTTAATAATCCATCATTTAGGTCTATTGTGGATGGCTCAAGGTCTAAAACATATATTATAGACCAGTGGATTGATCATCATATAAAGGGCGGTTTAGCAAATAATACAAATATATGTAAAGATTCATGGCATTTCTTGGAATTGATTAATATCACACCTTTTTGAGAATCAGGGTTATTCGTAACCATTGATGTACATGATTTATTTTCTGTAATACCACAAGAACAAGGGCTGATGTGGTTTGAAAAACAGTTATTTAATAATGGCTCTTTAAATAACAATACAGTAAATGCATGTGTTGCACTGATGGAGGTGGTATTGAGAAAATTTTATTTACTTTGAAGGTCAGATCTACAAGCAAATAATGGGTGTTGCAATGGGGGCTGCCTGCACCCCTAGTTTTGTGTTATGGCGCAGTGGGAAACAGAGTACATTTTTTCAAGTGAATATGTTGGCTGCTGGTCACTGTATACTAGGTTTTTGGATGATGTGTTTATCTTTTCATTAGATGTAAAAGAAAAATTGGAAGAATTTTTGGTATACATAAATAATACAATAGATTTTTTTTTAATTTTCATCATATTGTGATGAAAAGAAATTTCCTTTTTGGATGTAGAAATTGGAAAGGACACCTCTAATAAGTGGTTTTATTCAACAATTTATAGGAAACCTACCTTCTCCAATACATACTTACATTATTCTAGTTGGCATTCGAGATGTCAAAAAAGGCAGTGGTTAAGGGCCAGTTGGTTCATCTGTAGACAAGTTTTACTCGGAATGCAATATTGTACTAGATATGTTTTGTAGAAGGGGTTATTCTGAACATTTTTTAGTAGAGCTTCATAATGAAGCTGTTGCCAAGAAGAACAATGGGTTTTATGTACCTATATTAGGGGGATGTGTATCATCTACAACTGGCATGGATATTGGCCACCAACCGGTTAACCAATATGCTACATCTAAGTGTTTTATTACAATGTATACTCTAGACAGTAGACTTATATTTGAGTGTATACACAAAAATTGGCAACTGTTTATGAGGGATGTTGATATGGTAGAAAAAGTGGGTGCAAGACCCTTGGTGGTCTACAAGAGGGACAAATCATTAAAAGCCTGTATGGAAAATAAGCAAAATAGTGTGTTACAAAATGAGAGGTCCCATTTTGGTACTAAAAATTGTGGAAGCTGTTCTTCATGTCATTATATTAATGTGGCTGATCGTTTTTTTTTTTTTTTACTAATAATAAGATGTATAATGTTAATAGTTGTTTTATTTGTAATACATCAAATGTGATATATTTAGCCCAATGTAATCAATGCACCACATTTTACACTGGAAAACTAGTAGACAATTTAAAAATCATATTTATGAGCATATTCTGGATATAAAAAATAAAAAAATCCACTAATGCTCTTTATAGACGTATTGAAAAATATGACACTCATAGTTTTAACTTTTTAGTAACTGAGCAAGTTAAAAAAGACCCACAAGGGTGGATAATTGAGGAACACCTGGATAAGAATGAGTTGAGATGGCAGATAATATTGGATGCCACTAATTATCCACAGCTCAATGATTCTTGGTTCCAATAGTTTGTTGTTAAAATTGAAATTTTCTGGTGCTAGTTAGGAAATTTGTTTAGCATATTATGAAAAATGTTATTGTTAAATGTGTATATACGTGTTATATTAATTTTTATAGTTAACACATAAATTATTATTGGCTATGTTTTATCATGTGACACACACAGAGAGGTTTATATGGGTGTGGTTTTTAACATTTCATTGTTCTGATGAAGTTCTGAGTGAACGAAAGCGCTTGACCAATAAATTGTTTCTCTGAGGAAGGTGGTTCACTGGTTTGTTTTTCTTCACATAAACATTAGCGCTGAATCCACCAGTTGGTTCAAAGGCTTCCTGCCTAATAAGGTAAAGAAAGGATCTAATTTCACAACTACAAATAATAAAATAATAAAATGATGAACTGCCTGTCAAAAATACCTTTACAATAACAACAGCACTTAGTGCTTTGGCTCATGCCTTCCACAATAACAGAAAATACATACTACTAAAACAATAAATAACCCTGCGACACCCCACCACTGGCAACAGTAATCAAGGAGCCTCAATCCTCACCACCAGCACCAGTGGGGGACATGTACTGGGATGATGACAAGTACACATATAGTAAAGTACAATTTCTCTTAAGAGCACACAGAGACCACAGTCTGTCTGGGGCTGGTTTCTCCCTCTATCTCCAGATCCCCACTAAGACTCCCCACTGGCACAGCTATAGAGTTGAGATCTCAGCTGAGTGTCCCAGAAAGACCTCCAGCACCCTCTCAGTCCAACCACAGCTTCGTGTCCCTGCCCAAGTAGCTCACACACACACACACACACACACACACACACACACACACACACACACACACACACACACTTTGAGGTTTGATTTATATACAGACACACACACATTTTGAGGTTTGATTTATATACAAACACACACACCCACCTGGGAAAGGCTGGCACAGGTTTACTAGCTATGCCCCCCCTTTGCCCAGACTATAAGGTAGTTATCACTGCCAGAAGCCACATCCTTATCAGCTACTTTAAGGCTCTTAACAAAGGGTGTCCAATCTCACTGTGTAATATTGCTATCAATACAAATAGTAGATTGACCAAGAGCAAAGCTATTAGGAGTGGCCCACAGTGTCACCAAATAAATATGCAAGCACTCTCATAACTTAAATATGTCTCACAAATATCAGCCAAAATGAAAGGTTTAAATATATTTTATAATAAATAAAAGAACAAGAAAATACTCAGTAAATAATCACAGTTACATCAGAGTTCAAAATCACAGGAAATATTTAAAGCAATACTGCAGGACAGTCTCAAAGAAAGAAAAACATCTAAATTAAGCTCAGCTATATTTCTTACTATATCTAAAAGAATTATACTGTTCTCTAAACTTACTTACAGAGCAAGCAAGCAGATGTGATGAGTGGATGTTCTTGTCAGGTCAAAAACAAAATACAAAATGCTCTCTCTCTCTCTGAGACCTCGCAAATTAATATCCCAAATATTACTGCTGGGATACTTGCAGAATGAATCATTTCTTGTCATCTAGTTCCCAGGCTCAAAACAACCACTGATGCCAGCTGGTGGCATTTAGCATCTACCTGTAAAAATACATAAACAAGGGCTTCTCTTAGATCTAAGGCAGACCCTGGAAGTCCTAAAATAATAAACACTTCCAAGACAATACAAAAACTTCTAGTTCTAGATATTGTGTCTGTTACTGCACTGAAACTGAAAGATAACATCCTTTTATTATGTGGTCATAAAGTAATTTAAATGCTAATTTTCTGAAATTAACATCCTGTGTTCCAGTTTCCATTGTTAAAATATATACATCTAAATGGTTACAATTGTATATATACATTTCTGTTCTAATCCAGCAAGATACACTGTGGTCACACCTCTAAGCTCAGTACTTTATAAAATATCTCTTCAGCACACATCTGTACAAACCATCTTATATGATATATACTTCTAATACATTTGTAACACAAGCATATGAATCATTCTGATATTCACAAATGGCATATAATTATTTACAAAATTCCAGATAGCTGGGCTTGTAGTATCTCCTTTTGTGACAAACCCAATCAATTAAAATCCCACCAATGAAAATATTATTTAACAATCAAAACATTCACATTAAACTATCTGAACTACATTCATTATTAAGTCTCCCACAAGTTAAAAGTGCAAAACTTTAACATAAACATAGTATCTTTTCTTTAACAAAGATCTTCTGATTATATTCACTATTATGATTTTTTAGTATGTTTGTCTAATAACAGTAGTGCTTAAAAACTTTTTCAATGCTTTTTTTTCATTTTTTTTTAACAACTGAATTTTTAACATCACAGAAACATTATCGAAATCTTAACTTAAACTTTCTACTTGTTTGTCTTATATACACTAATCCACATATAAACTGAACATCATAAATCACTCTGTGTATTGCATGTATATCTGATCAGTACTGTGTTTTCTGACCTACGGCATGCCTTGGGTCTACTTTAATTAAACAAAAGCGGAATCCGTCGAATACGAATCTGTCGACATATAAACAGTGACACGCGGAAATGTCGAAAGCACTAAATAGCGAAATTGGAAATGTCGAATTGTCATAGTTGGCCTGTCTGCGGTATAGCTCCGTAAGGTAAGTGTGCGATAGTTACGGACCTTAGGGTTAGGGTGCAGGTTAAGGTAAGTGCATAGATAGGTAATGTATGTAAGGTTTAGTGTTGGGTTTTGTTAAGTGTATGTGTGTGGAATATTTACTTTGTGTGGGTATAGTTCTGTAGGGTAAGTGTGCGGTAGTTATGGACCTTAGGGTTAGGGAGGGGTTAAGGGCAGTGCATAAACAGTTGTGTATGTGGGGTTTAGTGTAGGGTTACAAGTGGGGTTTTGGTGCTTTAATTTAGGGTTAGTAGTAGGGTTTTGGTTAGTGTATGTATGTGTTTTTTGTTGTGATTGCGTAGGTAGTACGTTACGGGCAGTGGGGTTGGCCGACTATTGCGGTTTCGATGTTTAAATTTCACGGTTTTGCGTGTTCGATGCTATCACGTTTCGCTGTTTATGTGTTGACGGATTTGTATTCGACAGATTCCGCTTTCGTTTAATTAAAGTAGACTCCATGCCTTTGATATTGTCAGTTACTAAATCCAACTTATCCATCTTCAAGATGTTGGCATCAGCCTTCGATCCATCATTTGGTTCAAAGACTTCCTATCGAACAGATCCTTCAGGGTAAAGATAGGGTTTATTCTTTCTAACACAGCCTATACCCACTCCATTTTTTGCCTGAATTCTGTTCTCAGTCCATCAATAAACTCTCCTTGATTATGCTAGCTTCCACTAATTCTAAATGGATGATGTGGTCATCTATAGGTCTGACCCCTCTCAAAAGTCCACTAAAACACAACCCCAAAAAGATCTACTTCAAATGCAGAAATGGGTATCATTCAAAAAAACTGTTACTCAACATCACAAAAAAAATAATTCACGTCCACGCTGATTGGAACCCAAAATAAAGAGTAATTAAGACATCCCTACTTCTTCATATCACAGACTGTGACAATATTTCCACTGAATTTAGCAATTCTTTTAGATATCTGGATATATGGCTAGACCAAAACCTCATCTTCCAAGAACACACAGATAAACTTGAGAAACTATGAATCAAGATTAAAAACCTACTTTTCTGCACCAACCACATCTCTCAACTCCTTTCTAGCAATGCCAGAGCAATTACAGGTAAGGACATCCTTTTCATACAACTTGAGTGCAGACACTATGTTTGCCTATACCTCTTCCAAAAACTGAACTGCTTTTCAAACTCTCTCAGATATTTTGCTTCATATCAGACTCCTCAGAATGATCATCACTGAATCACTCTTTATAAGGCTAAGTATCTGACAATGAAAGGCAGAGATGACTTTCTTCTTGGCTCCCTTCTTTTCAAAATGGTTAAAGACTATCCCCCACCTATCCTGCCTCAAAGCTGCACTCTGCATCTATGACCTATAACCTCAGGAGCCACGACAGTGGTGGCCTGTCTCTACAAAAACTTTATTTAAGGCTACATTCTTTTAATTATAGCTTCTCAGTCCTTGCCCCAAAACCTTGGCATTTACTTCTTCATGACCTCAGTGAGCTCACTGACTACTCAGTTTTAAGACCCTAACTCAAGCACTTTCTTAAAAAGCAGTATGAATGCAACTATCTGAATCCAGGGCATGCAACATAACTCTGCACCTCCCGCAGAGTAATTCCTAACTCTCTCCTACCCTTTTTCTACTTACATATCTATTCTCACTGTCTGCTGAACTACCTGGAAGGTAATACCTTACTGTTTTAACACAACTCCACAGAATCTAATCCCTCACATACTCAACTGGGAGATTACTAATTTGCAGATGATAATCAGAGTTGCATAATCGGCATCTAAGCTTACTTTCCAAGTCCCTCTCTTTCCCCTTCTTATCGTTCCCCAGTTTTCTTGTTTCTTCTTATGTAAATGTGCACATATTTTGCTTTTAAAACATCTGACTACAACAAATATGTTAACCGCTATGTAAATGCAGAGTTTCCTACATTTATATATTATACACGTTTTCCTCTAGGAATAGGCGGTTTCTTATATTTCTGTATTTTATGTTAACAGTACTTTGATACAAAGTTTTCTTTTACTACTGATATAAATCGGCCTAAGCTTGTAATTGGTTATTTGTGACCTACCCCGGGAAACAAAAAAACATGGATCTAAACACTTTCATCGAGTAGTCCATATGTCGACCTCTGAAAGGTCAACCGCAAAACAAAGCAAACGCCAACAGATTACTATACATGCACCGAGACATAACCTTGGCACATGCAAAAAATAACATTTTTTGCAGGAGTCAAGCCTCCCTGTACCACCACACCCCCTACTAATTAAATATACTAACTCAGAGATTGCACAATCCTCAGGGAAAGGGAAGATTCCACTATCCAGGTATTGTCAATCTCACACACCATCTGCATACATCGACCAAATGCAATAGATTAAACAGATGTCACCAAAAGCAAAGCATACACATATATACATATATATATATATATATATATATATATATATATGTGTGTGTGTGTATATATATATATATATATATATATATATATATATGTGTGTGTGTGTGTGTGTGTGTATGTATCTATGTATATATATGGGTCCCTATCAGATGATAGGGTTTTCACAAACTCAAAATTCACAAGGTTGAGACCATATGATAGAGCTTCTGAAAACCCAAAGCTTTTGAATGGAGATGGCAGTACAGTAAGGATTGGAAAATTTATTATTTTCCTCACTGTATTGCGATCTCGGAGTATATATAACTTGCAGGGGTGCAGCCCCCCACACTGGGGTGCAGGGGAGCTTGCCCCTTCAAAAACATAAAAGGAGGTAGATTTTTTTTTTTTGTTGAAGTTTGTGTTTTTGGAAACTCGATCATATGGTCGTGGCCATATGAATTTCGAGTTTCTGAAACCTTGATCTTTTGACATAGACCCATATACATATATCTGCATCTATTGCATTGAATTCAAATTTCATAATATGCACGTCAGCCTTCTGAACATTATGGACAAGTCCTGAAATCAATATCTTCAAGGTCCTTTATTTGCTCTTAGAGGACAGTTATTCAGTTTGCTTCATGATCTCTCCTTGGCATTTAGCCCTGTAGGAATGCTAATTGAAAGCCTTAAAAGCAAAAACGGCAGAAGCATAGACTTCTTCCCCAAAAACTGATGTAGCACCCTACTCCATTTTAATTTAGGAGAATATAAGGTTCTGTTTCCAGCTTAGCAACCCTGGAAGTATCATGGGAAACAACAATCAGATCCACCACTGAATTGTCATATAAGTAAAGAGAATCCTTCTGGACTCCTAATTTTGTTGGGTTTCTTAGGGTGGAAAATCTGTCTCCAAGGATGTTGCTGTAGGTTTGAGCTCAAGTTGGTCTAGCAAGACTAGGTAACTATTCTTGGTCTGAGGCTTCTTTAGACTCCCATTTTAATGAGAGAAGTAGTTTTCCAGATGCATGAGATTAAGGGGCATGCCAAAAGTCACATCCTCATGAGGCAAGCGTAAGATAACAGTCTAAAGACCCAAGCCATATCTGAGAGATGACTGCATTTGATATATGTAGGCCAAATCTTCTTAATCTTCCTTTTCCTCTTTATGACGTGTTCAATTTCGAAGGCTGAGAGTGGGCCTGCTGTGAGTTTTGTAATAAAGAAAAAAGCTTTTCAGTCAGCTTCTTGAAATTTTGCAAGCAATACCTTTAGGAAACTGGAAATCAAGGCTTCTGAGTCATAAGAGCCAGTAAGGCCTGTGAAATGATGGATGAACACTGTTCAAATGTCCAGGCTTCTATGGAAAAAGAGTGTCAAAATGCCATGAATTTGGGCATATGGGCACTTTGACAGGAGCAACTACGTGCCTCTGATCTGTCCCAAGAATTGTTCTCATGCAATATAAGCAAGAGAAGCAACAATTAATTTCTACCTGATGGTACTAAAATTTCTATTTGGATGTCAGTGTTGGCCACTATGGTAAAAGCAGCCCTCATGTCTGGTGTATCACCAACATGGAAAGATGCCCACCGGGATGTGAGAAAAGCTGTTGACATGTTTACCTATACAGAGGTCAGAATGAGGCTAACAGGGAAAACAGATACCAGGTCTGGGAGCTGACAAACAACTTCTCTGGTTATGGTATCCTAGAACCTATTACAAGCAAAGGTAGCCTTCCACTCCTCATACTTATCTTTCTTAAGGGTTGTCTCACCCCACAGTAGCTCCTTGTGGTGATGCTCCTCTCCTTGGCCATTCTTGGAAGGCTAGAGATACTTCATGCTTCTGGATGGCTGGTTTGACTCCGAAGCCAATGTCTGCATTAAAATCTCCAGTGTATTTTTACACCAGCCAAGCACAGATAATAGCTTCTCTGCTTTTCTGTGCTTTTTTCAAACGAGACTCACGCAAATCTGGAAGCCTGTCATGAAGTGAAACTCTCCGAAGAAAAACAGGCACTTAAAATGCAAAACTTTATGCATGATGTAATGCACACAGTTGCAAAAGCTTTTCACGTCTGTACAAGGCATGATCTGGGGAATGAAAAAAAGTTTGTATATAAATCATTAACAGCAGAAACAATTAAATGGTCTAGCAACAGAAGAGTTCATCAGTGGCATATTTGCTTTTGAAGACTTCTGTAGGTTACAGCTCTGGGGCTAAAAACAGACTGAGTGACCTCAAACATTTTCAATTAAATAAAGAGTATGTCTTCAAAAAAAAAAAAAGAAAGAAAAAAGAGAGAGAAGTTAAGATATGAACTAACTGCTCTTTATTATCCAAGATGCAGGCCAATGTTCCATGCAGACATACAACTGTAGCTAATTCCCATATTTAATGAATACTTCTGCAACAGTCATCCACACAGAAAACACCAGATGACAGAGTAATACCTCTGTCTTTGGTCCACTGCCACATAAGCATACCCTCCATACAGCTGTAGTATGACTTTGTGCCCCTTCTTTGATTAGGTACCACAGAGGGGACTGTCTGTCTCACTGGAAAAGCAAAGACCAAGTAAACAGCTTGTTTTTCTCCAAGGCTTTCAGGACCAGGAGGATTGCAACTGGCTCCAGGGGGAAGCTCACTCCCTTCCCTGTGTGAAAGTATAGCTGAGCTCTCCAGTCCATAAGCGAAGCACGTCAGAATCTATGATGGGTACTGATGCAGAAAGGGAAAACTTATAAGATGACCAGAAAACTGGTAGGAAATGTCTACCCTTCCAGGGCCCAATGACAAGGGTCCAACAACAAATAAAGTCTGTGGGCATTCTGTGGCTGTGAAACTACAAACACAATACAATCCACTGCAACATGCACATCTTCAGGAATGCAAATGACATCATCCATGCTAAGGCAGCCATTTATCTCAGAAGGCACTGTAAAGCTTATACATGGAACTTGCTCTGTATTTACACAGGTGACCAATGCCTGACCTTCCTGTTTCCTTCAAAGAGCTTGAATAACCAAGACTGGAGAACATCCATCTACAAACCAAAAAATGTAATCCCTCTAACTAGGTCAGATAAAATATCCTGTGATGTATGGTTATTTCTTATGGACTGCAACCAGGAAAATCACCACCACAGGGACATTTTTATGGAATCCATGAAAAGAGATGCTAACAGCCAGGCATCCAGGTAGGGGGATACATGGACATTTTTCCCCAAAACATAAACAACTATAGACAACACATTGGTAAAGACATTGAGTAATATGGAAAGTCCAAAGGACAACATTATGTATTGAAAGTGAAGCTTATCCAGCATGAAGTGAGGAAATCTCCTGAGTGGAACACAAGTAATATATGCAAAGCATGTCAAGCAAACACATCTGGGCAAACAATGGCAGCAAGGGCATGAGCTGCTGATAGATGGTTGAAACTGCTGAGATTCAGATTGGAAAGCAACTAGCATGCTGTCTTTGGGATCAAGAAGATGACAGAATAAAATCTCTAACCCTCTTCTTAGAATAGACAGCCTTTACAGTCCCTGTGAGCAGCAGAAAGTGGACTGGCTCAAGAGTTGCATTAAGACACGTTGATTCTCCTTCTAGGTAGGACAAGTGAGGTCAGAATGTGTTGGAGAGTGACCAGAACCCACTGATTCTTTGTGAAGCCACTCCAAGCCAGTGTGAACCTGAAGAACCACTGTCCCCCAAGGGTAGCCCCAGACCAAAGTTGTGACAAAGCAGCTGTCAGTGCCCTTAAGTTTCATCATCTACAACACTCTCTCTTCCCACCTCTAGTTAATCTAGGACCTTTTATAGGTTCATAGGTGTGTACTAGGCCAACGACCCCAGAGCCTTTACAAGCCTAGCCCATAGAAGTGCTGTGGCATCATGCTGCCATTAGTTCCCGGTAAATGATTAAAGCACTTAATGAGAACCCAACAAGAAGTATTGGTGAGATACTTGATTTTCACTTACACAAAGGCCTATAGCAGTGGTGGTGGTGTGAAAGAACTCCATGTGGCCACATACAAAACAGATTATCCTTTTTATATGCATTGGGCAAGGATATTCTACAATGACAAGCTGATTTCCTTCCTGATATGGCCTACAGTTCTTCTTTTAGGTTGTAGCAATTATTTTTACCAGGGTTTGCAACTACTAATGTTCCCAGCTTTTTTTAAAGCAGCAAAGTTGTCATGAGAGATGCCATACCTGAATGAGAAACAGTACTAACAGTAAAAGTAATGAGAGAATCAGAGCCATTATAAGCCAATAAAATAAGAATGCAGTAAAGGCTCTAGAAAAATCCAGTGCTAGTAAAATGCTGTCTCCCACCCTTTCTGTCATAAGGCACAATACAGCATCAAGTTTATGCATGTTATATGAAGTATGTCTAAAAGGCAGAAATGAAAGCAGTTTCTATGACACATGAAGCTGCACAACTTATTGAAACTTCGGCAAATAATTTGAATAAAAATGCCAGCACTGATGATGATCAGCAGTAGCCTTCCTTCATTTTTATTTTTATTTTATTTATTTTACATTTGTTGACCGGGCTAGTCTAGCTGGATATATGTCCATTTTCAGTAGAGGCCCGGGAAGAAAAGCTCCACTAGTTGTAACAAGTATCATCATAAAAAAGGCATGAAAATGTTACATTATAAACATAAGAAATTATACCAAGTTAAACAGATAATATTAAATGAACAAAACATTTTTTTTTTTTTTTTTTTTTGTGCAGTGAAAGTTAACAAGGGAAAGGGTGAAGGAAAAAATGAGGTTAATCTGGATTAGTGCAGGAGCAAAGCCAATGTTTATTGAGATACATTTTCAGTTGTCTTTTAAAAAGTAGGAAAGAGGTCAAAGATGTGATATCAGAGGGTAGTTTATTCCATATTTTTCCAACAGAGTTGGAGAATAGACAGTCGCCTGCATAATTGTTGGATTTGGTAATATTAATCTGAAGTTTATTTGAAGAACGTAGTTGTTTCAGGTTATTGTATGGTGAAATAATGCTAGAAAGTATTGGTGTGTTAGCTGGCTGATATAGAATCTTATAAGCTATTAAGAGCTGTTGAAGTACAAGTTGGTTAGGAAGTTCAATCCAGCCTGGTTCTTTTAAGTTCAAGCAGTGATGAGTTTGAAAAGGAGATCCTACTGCGAATCGAGCTATATTATAATAGGATGTTGCTAGTTTTTTAATGTTGTGTTTGGAAAGATTAGTGTAAATGGGGGAAGCATAGAGAAGAGTAGAGATTAGGTGAGATCTAGCTATGGTGGACCTTGCTGTAGGTGTTAGGAAAGGTTTGATTCTATAAAGGGATCCTATTTTTTTATTAACTAATTTTATTGTGTTGTTGATGTGAGAGTCAAAGTTGAGGTTATTATCAATAGTTATACCTAATAGTTTTGTGGTCAAGTCAGGAGAAATGAGAGTACCGTCAGAGGAGGTAAGAGTAAAATATGGTGGAGTAGATTTACGAGTAGGTGAAAAAAGTAACAGTTTGGTTTTTTTGGGGTTAAGGAGTAGACAGCGGTGAGAGAACCAGTGCTACAATGTTAAAAGCTTTTTGAGTAAGAGACTGGAGTTCTGTTTGAGAGGTAGCAGTACAGATTATAGTAGAGTCGTCTGCGTATTGTATGCAGGTAGTATATGGGATAGCAGATTGTAGGTCGTTAATAAAGATTGAAAATAGAAGAGGGCCTAGGATAGAGCCTTGAGGTACACCTAAAGAGATAGGGAGAAGATTTGAGAGTGAATTTTTCCAGAGTACTGCCTGCTGACGATTTTCAAGGTAAGATGCAAACCATGATAAGGCATGATGGTCGAGAGCAAGAGATTTTAGTATGTGTAGTAGAAGTTTATGATTCACCATATCAAAAGCTTTGGATAGGTCGATGAAGACTGAGGATGATAGACAGTTGTTGTTACGGTTAGTGTTGATGGAGTTAGTAAAGGAGAGTAAAGCAGTAGTGGTACTGTGTGAAGGTCTGAAACCATGCTGACAGTTGGAGAGTAGGTTGTTATTGAGAAGGTGATTAAGTATTTGTTTGTGAATACATTTTTCCATGATTTTAGCGATTGGTGAAAGGAGTGCTATTGGTCGAAAATTAGAAAGATCATTGGACTTTCCCCCTTTATGTAGTGGTATGATATGAGATATCTTCCAGATAGAGGGGAAAATTCCTTCCTTTATAGATCTATTAATCAGGATGGAAATAGGGTAGGCTAAGACTTTAGCTCCTACCTGCAGGAATTCTGCAGGCAGTTTGTCTGCAGAGGGAGTGGTAGGTTTTAACTTTTGGAGCAGTGATGAAATAAAGGAAGTAGAAACAGGTTGTAAGTGGAGAGTGGGAGGTGGATTTGATGTAGGTGGAAGTAGGTTAGAGGTATCAGGAGATAGATGACTAGCAAGAGTTTGGATAGTATTTGTGAAGAATGAGTTGAAGTCATTCGCTATTTGTGTAGGGTTCTCAGGGTTAGAGTCCTGGGGGTCAAGTGTAATAGAATGACCAGGAGATAGTAGATTATTAATACTGGCCCAGAATTTTTTAGGTTCCTTATTGGTGGTTTGTTGCAACTGAAGGTAATAGTTCTTTTTGTCTGTCAGGATAGCTCTTTTTGTGCTGTTTCTTAGCTCTCTAAAGTTTTGGCGATCAGTTAGATTTTTAGTGTTACGCCATTTTGCCCAAGATTTGTTTCTAAGAATGATTCTATGCCTAGTATTAGTGCTATTTTTGTTTTGGTTCTGATGGTTCGACTTGGGGCATGTTGGTCCAGAATAGATAAGAATGTGGAGTTGAAGTAATCTACTGCTTCATCGAGGGGGAGATATTTTAGTGGGGTCCAATTACATTGTTTTAGTTCGGCTTGATAGTGTTCAAGAGTTAAAATGCTTTTTTGTTCGTAGTGTTCTATAAGTGGCAGGTAAAGTTAGATTGGTTTTGTGTCTAATGACATAAGTTAATGAATGGTCACTTAGATCATCTGGAAGGGTACCAGACTGGTAGGTTTGTTGGGGGGTATTAATCAGAATACAGTCTAAGATGGATTCGTGGTTGTTGGATTTATTAGTTCTGGTAGGACAGTTAATGAGTTGTGTGAAGCCATATAGGTTTATGTGGGAGGTGGGGTTTATACTACTGCAGGAATTCCAATCAATATTAAAGTCTCCTAGGACTAGTGTTTCTTGGGGGAGGTTGTTCGACAGCAAGCTAAGGATACATTCTAGAGTGTTAGTGTTATTTCCTGGGGGGAGATGTATACAAATGATATTAATAGCTTTACTAGGGTTGATTTGCAATTTGGAGCTGATTACTTCTGCATTATTGTTTAGAGGAAGATTCAGATTTATTATACTAATTTGAAGTTGTGCTTTGTAGAGAATTGCTATGCCTCCTCCCTTTTTGGTTTTGCGGTCAAGTCTAAAGATATTATACCCGGGAGGGGTAATTTCATTATCCTTAGTAGTAGGTTTTAGCCATGTTTCTGATAAACATAGGCTATCAAATTGGTGAACATCTAAAAGGGCATGGAGTTGAGAAATTTTGTTACAGATGCTTCGTACATTAAGATGAGCTATTGTGAAAGAATTGGTATAGGTGATAGATGATATAGAAGAAGTTTTGTCATGTTTTTTGAAGCTATTAGTATTTGTGTAATGTGGGCCAGGATTAGGGTGAATATCCCCATGCAACAGTGATTGGAGGAGTTTGAAATATTGGAGCTGGAACTGTTTATGTAAGTTATAGATTAATTTTTTAGTTTTTTGTTTGCTTAGCTTAAGGTGAGCAAGTTTGTGGTATCTGGCAAGTAGGTAGTTAGGTTTGGTAGTCAGATTTAAGGTGATTGGAGTGAAAAGTGAGGTAGGTGTAGAGGTGTGTTTAGAGGGAAACACAAGAGTAGAGAGGAGTGGGTGTTCGTAGGAGGTTAGGAGGTAAGTAGTTACAAGAGGAGGTAAAAGTGAAAAGCAAATAACTGTTCGAAGGTATGGAGGGAGGAATAATGTACACATTTTGAAGGTTAGGGAGGTGAGAGAGAGGAAGGGAAGAAGATAGAAGTAGAGAAGAGAAATAGTAGTATGACTTTAAGTGGTAGAGGGGAGGATAGGTTTGAGAAAGGTGGGTGTGGTATGAGGTGGGAGGGGTTGGGTATGCGGATAAGAGATTGTGTCTGATTGGTTGGGGGTGTGTTCACTGGCGGTATAAGTGTAGGACCACTGGGGGTGGGATTTGGGGGCAGGGTAGGGGAGTGGAGTGAGCCCGAAGGGCGAACGGAGCGGGTAGAGACAAGAGAGCAGAGTGTGGATGAAGACAATCAGCAAAGTATAGAAAATTCAGCAGGTAAGTCTGGGAGAGAGAAAGTGTAGCCACAGGTTTGGACACTGATAGGAAGATGGTCAGGGTGAGAAAGGAGGGGAAAGTAGTAGGAATGGCTAGTGCAAGGAAGGAAGGAGTATAGGCGAGACTGAGAAAGCTAGGAGCAGAGTAAGGCAAGCTGAGAACAGTGTAAATAAGGTAAGGAATTTAGAAATAAGGTCTGAATTATGATGCAAGAAAACTAAGTTTGAGACAACACCAGGAGGTCTGATACTATGGAGGAAAAGGGAGATGCCCAGTTAGAGACCAGTAGTCTGAGTGGAAGTGAGGAAAAGCAGAAGAGAGAAAGAAAAGGGGGTTAGAAGTAGCATTTGAAACAATGCAAGACAGAGAAGAAAGGCTTTTGAGAGGGTATGGCTGCTGGCAAACCTGTCTGAGAGGCTTGGTTTTCCAAGCAAGGGTCTCTTCAAGCAATTAGATAACAGTTTATGTGTACCAGTGTCAATACATACTTTCACTGTCTTTCAAAAGCAAAGTGTGTCTTTGGAAGCTGTTAGAGGTTTTCTTTACTTTGCCCTATTGTTCAGTGGTGTCCAGCTGGGAGATGGCAGGTATTTGGTGCAGAGACAGACTAGAACACAGTTTTAGTATTTCACTGTCTTTCAAAAGCAAAGTGTGTCTTTGGAAGCTGTTAGAGGTTTTCTTTACTTTGCCCTATTGTTCAGTGGTGTCCAGCTGGGAGATGGCAGGTATTTGGTGCAGAGACAGACTAGAACACAGTTTTAGTACCAGAATCAAGCTCCAGAGCAGGGAGCACAGCAGCCAGAGGAAGGGTAGTAGAAGAAGTGTGGGTTTATTATATGTGGTATTACTAGTTTTGACTGGTTTAGATATTTATTAGTAAAACCTTTGTCCAGTCACAAATGTATGGTTTTAGGAGTATATAGCCCATTTGCAACTGTAGTATATGGCAGACAGATGTTGAGAAGCTAACTCTTATGGGGGTTCAGCCAGCTTTTGTTTTTGATACTGCCCTCTGTATTTCCTGTACTATAAATAGCTCCCACTACAGTCTATTTACATCTCACAGAAATGGTCTTTCGACTGTAGGAAAGTAAATGTTTATGAATGTGGCAGGATCTTTTTACTGATTTCTTGCAGACTGTATAACCTAATATGACTTTTCAGATAAATATATAGTCCTTAGTTTTCACAGAGATGAACTGACCCTCAATTATTGCTAGTACTGAATGCCATAGTTTAAATACATATGAATGTTTGCAAAAGGCTTGGAATGAAATTGCCCTTTATGCAAAAATAACACCAATTTATTTTATATTCATATTGGATTAAGTATTCCGCACAGTTGCTCTAAGAGCGATGACCATCATTTTGTCAATTTCATATCTAAATCTAAGAGTAAACTTTTAAGGTTTGTTACTTCTGCCTTTTGTTGGTCTCAGTTTACTTATCAACAGCTGACACATGGTGTTAGCGAATAATGTCAATCCACCTTAGCTGGGATTTTCTGATTTGTAACAGACTCAAAACACTTTAGTTACTGTAATGGCAAGTTTTATTTTTTTTAGCTTTCATTATTTTATTTTATTTTATTTTTATCTTTTATTAATATAGAGTTTGATGACTTCCACGGTGGTGCAGCGGTAGCGTTGTTTCCTCACAGCAAGAGGTTCTCCCGTTCGATTCTCGGCTGGAGTGCCTTCTGTGTGGAGTCTGCATGTCCTCTCCGTGGTTGGGTGGGTATTCGAAAGACATGCGTAAATGGGCGTGCCTTCGTTGAAGGTTGAACGTCGAGCTGGCACCTCGGCGTTCGTGAAAATCTACTGCCAATTATTAGCGGACCGGAGTTCCGCTGTGGCAACCCCTAAGCAGGAAAAGTCAAAAGACAACAACATTAATATAGAGTTTGACTTTTGAAAGTTCATCATTGGGCTGTATAATCATATTGACACAAATATGGTAAGAAAATTATTCCAATTCAGTCAAGGTGTGTCAGTTCAATTTTGATGCTTTTAATAGCATTAAGTACTATTCTGGAGATTAAAAAGAATAAATGAAACACCAATTTTAATGTCTTAACTGACTGGGAACCGAATCATTTTTGTGTCAACAAAGTACTCCTAAATAGTTTTGTTAGGTCATAAGCAGAAATAAGTTTATGGCTTTAACGCGCGTGTGTGTGTGTGTGTGTGTGTGTGTGTGTGTGTGTGTGTATATATATATATATATATATATATATATATATATATATATATATATATATATATATGCGTGTGTATACATGTATAACATACACAAACAACCCATTTCTTCATAATTCAATACATTTAATCACCAACTAATATTAAAAGGGTATTCTGTAATGCAAATATCCACAAACCCTACACTCATCAAAATGATTCTGAGCAAGGTTAACAGATACAAGGAATGAATGTTACATTGAACCATACATTTTTAACATGTATCAATTACCCTTCTTCAGCATTTGACTACAAAACCAGAACTTTAACGCTTATATCTTTATGTCTCAAACAACCAGACACATTCATTACATTACTACCAAGAAATATCTGCATTTAATAAAACATTGAATTATAAATTTAAATTAAACAAATCCATCACATCCTCAATGCATAATCTTCAAATATCTCTAAAAAGAGAGGAGATGACCATTAATTGAAAATGATATACCTGGGAATCATATAAGACCAAACAAAATACTCAAATATCTGGACAAAAGTTGAAATGTATTAAGGACTACCCCAATTTAAATAACTTGTTCAGGGTGCAATGTATTCCCAAGGCCTTTCTACATCCTCAACACCACCTGTTTAACAGCACAAACTCAATTCAAGAAAATCAACTGTGAAGGTAAAAAAAATGAAGAAAAATTTTAGATAACCTATAGTAATAAAAACAAATATATTTATTTAACATGTGCTTACTGTGAAAGTCTGATTTGGAACAAAGCTAATTTTCAGTGGCAGCCCGGGGAGAAATGCTACAGACGCATGTCTTTGTAATGTGGGAGGAAACCGGAGTTCCCGGTACACACCAGCCGAGAATCAAACCAGACAACCTCTTGCTGTGAGGCAACAATGCTACCACTGCACTCCATATATATGTGACCTAAAAGTATCATATATCGGGAAATATTACAGTATTTAATCAGTTCACACAATTTTTGAAAATGGAAAACATACAAAAGTAGTCAATTGTCTTCACCAAGAACTCAGTCAGGAGTAAATTCAAAAGCACTTTGACATCTCAAAACCAACAAAATCTACATGCTATCAATCCCAGGTGTATTTCTAAACCTAGCAACCATTTCTATGAAATGGTTCACAGAGACTGAACAGGAAAGAAAACTGATACAGCTACAACTTATGATAAGCACCTGTAAGTCCATGCTATATTCAGGACTCCAAAGCTCAGTACTGCTAACTAAATTTACCTCTAACACTATCAAACCATAAGGTGAAGTACTTTAGTAAGTAGATTTTGGAGACCCTCCCTCCAGAACTGCAGTTCAAAGAATAAAGATTTTCCCAATCACATTTCATGACCAAAATAGGCTAAATCCAAATATATTCTAATTGTAATGTAAAACCACAACCAGCTTCTAAATTATACTGTAATTCCTCAGCGAATGGGCATCGCTGCTCAGCTTCCTACTCTGTTTGTTCAAAGTCAAAGAACCAGATTTGTTAAGCTTCTCTCTCTCTCTCAAAGGTTCATAGGTGTATACTAGGCTAACAACCACTAGACCCTTATAAGCCTAGCTGTGCAACCCAAATGTGACCCACAAATATGATTTATACAGGTGGTGATTTACTGACTGCTTCTGTCCATAAGAGACATGGAAGCCAGACCAGGGATGAATTTCCGATTTCCCATTCATTGGTCCAAGTTGTGCTTAAAAAGGAATAGGGAAGAGCTCTGCTTCAAATGGATCAGTAGCCCTGTTTAAGTGAATAGGAATTCTCTGAGAAACATCTTTGTCTCTCCAACATGTACTATTTATGTCTCAAGCAAAATTTAGGTCTTTTAATCTAGTAGTTCTGATGCTGTTTGTTTTGCAGATGTGCAAACGGTTCATCAAAACAGGGTCCAAGAATGCCCTGCATGCCAGGCAAAGATCACCAGTCAGATGTCTGTTTGATACTGAGTAAAGAGAGAGGGCTTTGACATGATCAGTGTAGGACATTGTGTTTACTACCTGTATTCTTTTGTAAGGAACCTTTGTGAATGTTCCAATTGCTGCATCTGTCTCGTCAGGTAGATACTGAAGACGGCATTATATTCTATGATAGGTATGATGACCTCTCTGGACCTAAAAGCCATGCCCCTTGCTTATAAGTTGAGCAACACAGAAGGATTTTCTTACTACCTTGGACACATGCTTGTCAAAAGCTAGGTTACTGTCTACATGAGTTCCCAGATCCCTGACTAGTGAATCAACTTTTAAGGGTGTTTTACTTATGGCATAGTTACCCGGGATGGTAGACTTCCCTAAAGGTACTATAATGCAATGTCTTGTATTGAGGTTTAAGCCATGTCTTTGGCACCAAGCATTTGTCTATATTACACCTTCTTGAAAGGTATACTCATCTTAGGGGGAATTCAATCACAGCTCCTAGTTTGTAATCATCTGCAAATTTGTTAAGCCAATGACCTATGGCAATGCTTTGGACATCTGAGACGTAGATGCCAAAGAGGAGCGGGCTCAGCACAGAGCCCTGGGGGACCCTAATGGTGATTGGCCTCTTTGTGGAGATGATCTCACTGATTCTAACCTCCTAGGCCCTATCAGTGAGCCAGTTAGCTGTCCAGCATGTCATAAAGGGGTTTCCTACCTAGTTCCACAAGTCTGCTGATAATGCTCGAATGGGGTATTGCATCAAATGCTTTAGCCAGATCTAGGTAGGCAGTGTGTACCATTTTCCCCTCTTCCACTGCCTTAGTGACCTTTTCAAAGAAGTTCACCAGACTCATTAAGCATGACCTTCCTTTGACAAAGCCAAACCAGGATGGATCCAGTGTCTGGAGGTCTCCTATGCCTTCTTGATAATTTCCATGATAATTCTATCCACAGCTTTGCAAATAAGACTAGTCAGACTAAGGGGTTTGTAGTTTTCAGGATCAGTTGAAGGTCCTCCCTTATGAAGGAGGATGACTGCTGCAGTCCTCTATTCATGTGGCACATGGATATTTTTGTTAAATAATGACAAAGGTCCTGGTAAGTCAGATTTTAGACTATTCAAGAAGCATCCTGGGATGTTATCAGGGCCCACTGAGGCTGTGTTCTTGACTTTAGTGATTACAGCCAGTATGTGCTCCCTAGTTATAGCTGGGGGATTATGTTTGAGGGTATTTTTAAGGGGATGGTTGGCGATGAGAGGGGGTAAAGCTGGAAATGAATTTGCCCGTTAACAGGTTTGAAGATGGTGAAAGGGCATTAAAAGGCCCTGGGAAGTACAACTGCAACACAAGTGAGGTATTTATTTAGCTACATGTACATCATATTCAGCTTTTTATGTAGGGAAGACTACAAGAAAATTAAGAGAGAGAATTTATGAATACATATATGATATTAAAAAAAAAGTAAGGGTAACAGCGCTTTGAATAAACATTCAATGGTTTGTGTTTCCTTTAAAAAGTTTTTTTCATTACAGAGAGGGTTAATATTAATGAGACAGGAGTTTACTATGACAATTTACTTAAATTGAGAGTGTTATTGTGCCAAATATGCCTTAATGATACTATAAAGTCAGGTATAAATGATAGTATTTCTATTTCTAGCGTTTTTTAAATCAAGACTACATAAATGCAATATGAAATGTAACGATGTATTTTTTAAGTTTTTTTAAGTATAATTTATGTTTTTATTGGTTAATTTATTGATCTGTGTGTGTGTGTGTGTGTGTGTGTGTGTGTGTGTATATATATATATATATATATATATATATATATATATATATATATATAAAGTGATGCCATATTGTAGAACAACTCTGATGAAGTCCCTTTGTCTGTGCGGGATGAAAGAGAGAAGTTTTTTATAAATTTTTATAAACAGAAAGTACAATTTATTGCACTGACTGTGGTTAACTGCATGATTCATCTGGTAGCTTTACAGTATATTGTCTTTTTTTGCTGGGAGTTTGTGTCTTATGTTTGCTATATTGCCAGGCTCAGTGAATGTGACACCATTATCTTCCAGTTGGGCACATTGCTGTGTGTTGTCTTTGATGTTTCTGACATAGCTGTAGAAAATTTTATGATTATCTTTCACCTGGGAGGCTATCTTAACCTCAAAGCTGGCTTTGCTTGACCTAATTAGCCCTTTTATTTGCTTTAGTTTGAGAACCCAACCACTGGGGATGCACAAGCCAGTGCATTTCTTTGTGCCGGTCCCAAGCCCGGATAAATGGGGAGGGTTGCGTCAGGAAGGGGATCCGGCATAAAACCTCTGCCAAATTACTTATGCAGAGAACATTTCATATTTCCATACTGGATCGGTCGAGGACTGGTTAACAACGACCACCAACAGGGTGCTGGCGGAAATTGGGCTACTGTTGGCCGAAGGAGAAGAGGAGGGGGAAGGCATGCCCGAAGGCAGGAAGAGAGGAGGAGGGTTAGGAGTCTAGTAGTGAGGGTAGGAACTTTGAATGTTGGCAGTATGACTGGTATAGGGAGAGAGCTAGCTGATATGATGGAGAGAAGGAAGGTTGAGATATTGTGCGTGCAAGAGACCAGATGGAAGGGAAGTAAGGCCAGGTGTATAGGAGGCGGGTTCGAATTGTTCTATCATGGTGTGGATGGCAGGAGAAATGGGGTAGGGGTTATCCTAAAGGAACAGTATGCCAAGAGTGTTTTGGAGGTGAAGAGAGTGTCTGATAGAGTGATGTTTATGAAGCTTGAAATTGATGGTGTAATAATGAATGTTGTTAGTGCATATGCTCCACAAATTGGGTGTGCGATGGATGAGAAAGGAAAATTTTTGAGTGAACTGGATGAAGTGGTGGTGAGTGTATCCAAGGGTGAGAGACTGGTGATTGGAGCGGACTTCAATAGGCATGTTGGTGAAGTGAACAGAGGGGATGAGGAAGTGATGGGTAGGTATGGTGTTAAGGAGAGGAATGCAGAACGTCAGATGATTGTGGATTTTGCATAAAGGATGGACATGGCTGTGGTGAATACGTATTTTAAGAAGAGGTAGGAGCATAGGGTGATGTACAAGAGTGGAGGACGATGCACACAGATGGATTATATCCTATGTAGGAGGGCCAGTCTGACGGAGACTGGAGACTGTAAAGTGGTGACAAGGGAAAGTGTAGTTAAGCAGCATAGAATGGTGGTCTGCAGGATGGCGTTGCTGAGCAAGAAGAGGAGGAGGAGTGTGAAAGCAGTACCAAGGATTAAATGGTGGAAGTTAAAAAAGGGTGACTGTGAGGTGGAGTTCAGGGAAGAATTAAGTTAGGCACTGGGAGGCAGTGAAGAGTTACCGAATAGCTGGGTAACCACAGCAGAACTAGTAAGGGAGACTGCTAGAAAGGTGCTTGGTGTGACATCTGGACAGAGGAAGGAGGACAAGGAGACATGGTGGTGGAATGAGGAAGTACAGGAGAGTATACAGGGGAAGAGGCTGGTGAAGAAGAAGTGGAATTGTCAAAGAGATGAAGAAAGTAGACACGAGTATAAGGAGATGAGACGCATGGCAAAGATAGAGGTGGCGAAGGCTAAGGATAAGGCATATGGAGAGTTGTATGAGAGATTGGACACTAAAGTGGGAGAAAAGGACCTGTACCGATTGGCTAGATAGAGGGAAAGAGCTGGGAAAGATGTGGAGCAGGTAAGGGTGATAAAGGACAGTGAGGGAAACGTACTCACAAGTGAGGAGAGTGTGTTGAGTAGATGGAATTAGTACTTTGAAGGGCTGATGAATGAAGAGAATGAGAGAGAGAGAGAAAGTTGGATGATGTGGGGATAGTGAATCAAGAAGTGAAACAGATTAGCAAGGAGGAAGTAAGGACAGCTATGAAGAGGATGAAGAATGGAAATACTTTTGGCCTAGATGACATACCAGTGGAAGCATGGAGGTGCTTAAGTGAAATGGCAGTGGAAGTTTTAACCAGATTGTTTAATGAAATTTTGGAAAGTCAGAGGATGTCTGAGGAGTGGAGAAAAAGTGTTTTGTTACCTATATTTAAGAATAAGGGTGATGTGCAGGGCTGCAGTAACTACAGAGGGATAAAACTGATCAGTGACAGCTTGAAGTTATGGGAAAGAGTAGTGAAAGCTAGGCTAAGAAGGGAGGTGATGATTAGTGATCAGCAGTATGGTTTCATACCAGGAAAGAGCACTACAGGTGCAATATTTGCTCAGAGTGTTATTGGAGAAATACAGAGAAGGTCAGAAGGAGTTGCACTGTGTCTTTGTGGACTTAGAGAAAACATATGACAGGGTGCCTAGAGAG